>NC_056746.1:1493559039-1493619039 GCF_019279795.1 Protopterus annectens
ACGGAACAAAGAAGCTTCCTCTTATCCAAATAAGGATATGGTTAGCACAGGAACTAAAAACAAAGCCCAGAGATCAGCAAAATCTGAAGACTGGACTATTCTAGTTCAGAAAAGCGGGAAAACAAGGATATTGTTTTTTTCTTTTTTTACAGAGAAAGGAAAAAAAGATACAGTAACAAACAGTAAATGCTATAAAACAGCGAGCGCACTTGAGTGTGTTAGCCTAACAATTAAATTAAACAAAAAATAACTTTTTAAAGAGCTAAAAGTATAAATTCAACACAAGTACAGTAAAAACAATATGCAGAGCTGTTATTTAAGCGAAATGCAGTTGAGATGCAGTAATTTAAGTGAAAGCCAGAAAAAATACTTATAAATATCGGAAAGCCACTCTTTCACTCTCTGCTGCTTGTAGAGGTCTGCAGGACACCACAAGGAGCTGTGCTGAGTCTTTTACAAGTGAAAAAGTTTGCAAAAGCGGGCTTTATAGCAGGGGGTTGAAAAGAGCCAGGAATTGACCCAAAATGGCCAATAAACTACAAGTTGCTGGGCTGGAACCAATCCTCTAGGGACAAATAGGTTGCTCAGTGCTCCCCACTACCACTGGTGAACAAAGAAGCTTCCTCTTATCCAAATAAGGATATGGATAGCACAGGAACTAAAGACAAAGCCCAGAGATCAGCAAAATCTGAAGACTGTACTATTCTAGTTCAGAAAAGCGGGAAAACAAGGATATATATTTTTTTCTTTTTTTACAGAAAAAGGAAAAAAATATACAGTAACAAACAGTAAATGCTATAAAACGGCTAGCGCACTTGAGTGTGTTAGCCTAACAATTAAATGAAACAAAAACTAACTTTTTAAAGTGCTAACAGTATAAATTCAACACAAGTACAGTAAAAACAATATGCAGAGCTGTTTTTTAAGTGAGATGCAGTAATTTAAGCAAAAGCCAGAAAAAAATACTTATAAATCTAGGAAAGTCACTCTTTCACTCTCTGCTGCTTGTAGAGCTCTGCAGGACACCACGAGGAGCTGTGCTGAGTCTTTTACAAGTGAAAAAGCACCCAAAAGCGGGCTTTATAGCAGGGGGTTGAAAAGAGCCAGGAATTGACCCAAAATGGACAATAAACTACAAGTTGCTGGGCTGGAACCAATCCTGTAGGGACAAATAGGTTGCTCAGTGCTCCCCACTCCCACTGGTGAACAAAGAAGCTTCCTCTTATGCAAATAAGGATATGGATAGCACAGGAAATAAAGACAAAGCCCAGAGATCAGCAAAATCTGAAGACTGGACTATTCTAGTTCAGAAAAGCGGGAAAACAAGGATATATATTTTTTCTTTTTTTACAGAGAAAGGAAAAAAAGATGCAGTAACAAACAATAAATGCTATAAAACAGCTAGCGCACTTGAGTGTGTTAGCCTAACAATTAAATTAAACAAAAATTAACTTTTTATAGTGATAACAGTATAAATTCAACACAAGTACAGTAAAAACAATATGCAGAGCTGTTTTTTAAGCGAAATGCAGTTGAGATGCAGTAATTTAATTGAAAGCCAGAAAAAATACTTATAAATCCAGGAAAGTCACTCTTTCACTCTCTGCTGCTTGTAGAGCTCTGCAGGACACCATGAGGAGCTGTGCTGAGTCTTTTAAAAGTGAAAAAGCACGCAAAAGTGGGCTTTATAGCAGGGGGTTGAAAAGAGCCAGGAATTGACTCAAAATGGCCAATAAACTACAAGTTGCTGGGCTGGAACCAATCCTCTAGGGACAAATAGGTTGCTCAGTGCTCCCACTCCCACTGGTGAACAAAGAAGCTTCCTCTTATCCAAATAAGGATATGGATAGCACAGGAACTAAAGACAAAGCCCAGAGATCAGCAAAATCTGAAGACTGGACTATTCTAGTTCAGAAAAGCGGGAAAACAAGGATATATTTTTTCTTTTTTTACAGAGAAAGGAAAAAAAGATACAGTAACAAACAGTAAATGCTATAAATCGGCTAGCGCACTTGAGTGTGTTAGCCTAACAATTAAATTAAACAAAAAATAACTTTTTAAAGTGCTAACACTATAAATTCAACACAAGTACAGTAAAAGCAATATGCAGAGCTGTTTTTTAAGCGATATGCAGTAATTTAAGCGAAAGCCCGAAAAAAATACTTATAAATCTAGGAAAGTCACTCTTTCACTCTCTGCTTATTGTAGAGCTCTGCAGGATAACACGCCGAGCTGTGCTGAGTCTTTTACAAGTGAAAAAGCACGCAAAAGCGGGCTTTATAGCAAGGGGTTGAAAAGAGCCAGGCGTTGACCCAAAATGGACAATAAACTACAAGTTGCTGGGCTGGAACCAATCCTCTAGGGACAAATAGGTTGCTCAGTGCTCCCCACTCCCACTGGTGAACAAAGAAGCTTCCTCTTATGCAAATAAGGATATGGATAGCACAGGAAATAAAGACAAAGCCCAGAGATCAGCAAAATCTGAAGACTGGACTATTCTAGTTCAGAAAAGCGGGAAAACAAGGATATATATTTTTTTCTTTTTTTACAGAGAAAGGAAAAAAAGATACAGTAACAAACAATAAATGCTATAAAACAGCTAGCGCACTTGAGTGTGTTAGCCTAACAAATAAATTAAACAAAAATTAACTTTTTAAAGTGATAACAGTATAAATTCAACACAAGTACAGTAAAAACAATATGCAGAGCTGTTTTTAAGCGAAATGCAGTCGAGATGCAGTAATTTAATCGAAAGCCAGAAAAAATACTTATAAATCCAGGAAAGTCACTCTTTCACTCTCTGCTGCTTGTAGAGCTCTGCAGGATACCACGAGGAGCTGTGCTGAGTCTTTTACAAGTGAAAAAGCATGCAAAAGCGGGCTTTATAGCAGGGGGTTGAAAACAGCCAGGCATTGACCCAAAATGGCCAATAAACTACAAGTTGCTGGGCTGGAACCAATCCTCTAGGGACAAATAGGTTGCTCAGTGCTCCCACTCCCACTGGTGAACAAAGAAGCTTCCTCTTATCCAAATAAGGATATGGATAGCACAGGAACTAAAGACAAAGCCCAGAGATCAGAAAAATCTGAAGACTGGACTATTCTAGTTCAGAAAAGCGGGAAAACAAGGATATATATATTTTTTCTTTTTTTACAGAGAAAGGAAAAAAAGATATAGTAACAAACAGTAAATGCTATAAAACGGCTAGCGCACTTGAGTGTGTTAGCCTAACAATTAAATTAAACAAAAAATAACTTCTAACAGTATAAATTCAACACAAGTTCAGTAAAAACAATATGCAGAGCTGTTTTTTAAGCGAAATGCAGTCGAGATGCAGAAATTTAAGCGAAAGCCAGAGAAAATACTTATAAATCTAGAAAAGTCATTCTTTCACTCTCTGCTGCTTGAAGAGCTCTGCAGGACACCACAAGGAGCTGTGCTGAGTCTTTTACAAGTGAAAAAGCGTGCAAAAGTGGGCTTTATAGCAGGGGGTTGAAAAGAGCCAAGAATTGACCCAAAATGGCCAATAAACTACAAGTTGCTGGGCTGGAACCAATCCTCTAGGGACAAATAGGTTGCTCAGTGCTCCCCACTCCCACTGGTGAACAAAGTAGCTTCCTCTTATCTAAATAAGGATATGGATAGCACAGAAACTAAAGACAAAGCCCAAAGATCTGCAAAATCTGAAAACTGGACTATTCTAGTTCAGAAAAGCGGGAAAACAAGGATATATATATTTTTTTCTTTTTTTACAGAGAAAGGAAAAAAAGATACAGTAACAAACAATAAATGCGATAAAACAGCTATCGCACTTGAGTGTGTAAGCCTAACAATTAAATTAAACAAAAAATAACTTTTTAAAGAGCTAAAAGTATAAATTCAACACAAGTACAGTAAAAACAATATGCAGAGCTGTTTTCTAAGGGAAATGCAGTCGAGATGCAGTAATTTAAGCGAAAGCCAGAAAAAATACTTATAAATCTAGGAAAGTCACTGTTTCACTCTCTGCTGCTTGTAGAGCTCTGCAGGATACCACGAGGAGCTGTGCTGAGGCTTTTACAAGTGAAAAAGTGCGCAAAAGCGGGCTTTATAGCAGGGGGTTGAAAAGAGCCAGGAATTGACCCAAAATGGCCAATAAACTACAAGTTGCTGGGCTGGAACCAATCCTCTAGGGACAAATAGGCTGCTCAGCGCTCCCACTCCCACTGGTGAACAAAGAAGCTTCCTCTTATCCAAATAAGGATATGGATAGCACAGGAACTAAAGACAAAGCCCAGAGATCAGCAAAATCTGAAGACTGGACTATTCTAGTTCAGAAAAGCGGGAAAACAAGGATATATATTTTTTTTCTTTTTTTACAGAGAAAGGAAAAAAAGATACAGTAACAAACAGTAAATGCTATAAAACGGCTAGCGCACTTGAGTGTGTTAGCCCAACAATTAAATTAAACAAAAATTAACTTTTTAAAGTGATAACAGTATAAATTCAACACAAGTACAGTAAAAACAATATGCAGAGCTGTTTTTTAAGCGAAATGCAGTCGAGATGCAGTAATTTAATCGAAAGCCAGAAAAATACTTATAAATCCAGGAAAGTCACTCTTTCACTCTCTGCTGCTTGTAGAGCTCTGCAGGACACCATGAGGAGCTGTGCTGAGTCTTTTAAAAGTGAAAAAGCATGCAAAAGTGGGCTTTATAGCAGGGGGTTGAAAAGAGCCAGGAATTGACTCAAAATGGCCAATAAACTACAAGTTGCTGGGCTGGAACCAATCCTCTAGGGACAAATAGGTTGCTCAGTGCTCTCTACTCCCACTTGTGAACAAAGAACCTTTCTCTTATCCAAATAATGATATGGATAGCACAGGAACTAAAGACAAAGCCCAGAGATCAGCAAAATCTGAAGAATGGAATATTCTAGTTCAGAAAAGCGGGAAAACAAGGATATTTTTTTTTCTTTTTTTACAGAGAAAGGAAAAAAAAGATACAGTAACAAACAGTAAATGCTATAAATCGGCTAGCGCACTTGAGTGTGTTAGCCTAACAATTAAATTAAACAAAAAATAACTTTTTAAAGTGCTACCACTATAAATTCAACACAAGTACAGTAAAAACAATATGCAGAGCTGTTTTTTAAGCGATATGCAGTAATTTAAGCGAAAGCCAGAAAAAAATACTTATAAATCTAGGAAAGTCACTCTTTCACTCTCTGCTGCTTGTAGAGCTCTGCAGGATAACACGAGGAGCTGTGCTGAGTCTTTTACAAGTGAAAAAGCATGCAAAAGCGGGCTTTATAGCAAGGGGTTGAAAAGAGCCAGGCATTGACCCAAAATGGACAATAAACTACAGGTTGCTGGGCTGGAACCAATCCTCTAGGGACAAATAGGTTGCTCAGTGCTCTCCACTCCCACTGGTGAACAAAGAAGCTTCCTCTTATCCAAATAAGGATATGGATAGCACAAGAACTATAGACAAAGCCCAGAGGTCAGCAAAATCTGAAGAATGGAATATTCTAGTTCAGAAAAGTGGGGAAAACAAGGATATTTTTTTTTTCTTTTTTTACAGAGAAAGGAAAAAAAGATACAGTAACAAACAGTAAATGCTATAAATCGGCTAGCGCACTTGAGTGTGTTAGCCTAACAATTAAATTAAACAAAAAATAACTTTTTAAAGTGCTACCACTATAAATTCAACACAAGTACAGTAAAAACAATATGCAGAGCTGTTTTTTAAGCGATATGCAGTAATTTAAGCGAAAGCCAGAAAAAAATACTTATAAATCTAGGAAAGTCACTCTTTCACTCTCTGCTGCTTGTAGAACTCTGCAGGATAACACGAGGAGCTGTGCTGAGTCTTTTACAAGTGAAAAAGCACGCAAAAGCGGGCTTTATAGCAGGGGGTTGAAAAGAGCCAGGCATTGACCCAAAATGGACAATAAACTACAAGTTGCTGGGCTGGAACCAATCTTCTAGGGACAAATAGGTTGCTCAGTGCTCCCCACTCCCACTGGTGAACAAAGAAGCTTCCTCTTATCCAAATAAGGATATGGATAGCACAGGAACTAAAGACAAAGCCCAGAGATCAGCAAAATCTGAAGACTGGACTATTCTAGTTCAGAAAAGCGGGAAAACAAGGATATATATTTTTTCTTTTTTTACAGAGAAAGGAAAAAAAGATACAGTAACAAACAATAAATGCTAAAAAACGGCTATCGCACTTGAGTGTGTAAGCCTAACAATTAAATTAAACAAAAAATATCTTTTTAAAGTGCTAACAGTATAAATTCAACACAAGTATAGTAAAAACAATATGCAGAGCTGTTTTTTAAGCGAAATGCAGTCGAGATGCAGTAATTTAAGCGAAAGCCAGTAAAAATACTTATAAATCTAGGAAAGTCACTCTTTCACTCTCTGCTGCTTGTAGAGCTCTGCAGGACACCACGAGGAGCTGTGCTGAGTCTTTTACAAGTGAAAAAGCGTGCAAAAGCGGGCTTTATAGCAGGGCGTTGAAAAGAGCCAGGAATTGACCCAAAATGGCCAATAAACTACAAGTTGCTGGGTTGGAACCAATCCTCTAGGGACAAATAGGTTGCTCAGTGCTCCCCACTCCCACTGGTGAACAAAGAAGCTTCCTCTTATCCAAATAAGGATATGGATAGCACAGGAGCTAAAGAGAAAGCCCAGAGATCAGCAAAATCTGAAGACTGGACTATACTAGTTCAGAAAATTGGGAAAACAAGGATACATTTTTTTTTCTTTTTTTACAGAGAAAGGAAAAAAAGATACAGTAACAAACAGTAAATGCTATAAAACAGCTAGTGCACTTGAGTGTGTTAGCCTAACAATTAAATTAAACAAAAATTAACTTTTTAAAGTGCTAACAGTATAACTTCAACACAAGTACAGTAAAAACAATATGCAGAGCTGTTTTTTAAGCGAAATGCAGTCAAGATGCAGTAATTTAAGCGAAAGCCAGAAAAAATACTTATAAATCCAGGAAAGTCACTCTTTCACTCTCTGCTGCTTGTAGAGCTCTGCAACACACCACGAGGAGCTGTGCTGAGTCTTTTAGAAGTGAAAAAGCGCGCAAAAGTGGGCTTTATAGCAGGGGGTTGAAAAGAGCCAAAAATTGATCCAAAATGGCCATTAAACTACAAGTTGCTGGGCTGGAACCAATCCTCTAGGGACAAATAGGTTGCTCAGCGCTTGCACTCCCACTGGTGAACAAAGAAGCTTCCTCTTATCCAAATAAGGATATGGATAGCACAGGAACTAAAGACAAAGCCCAGAGATCAGCAAAATCTGAAGACTGGACTATTCTAGTTCAGAAAAGCGGGAAAACAAGGATATATATATTTTTTTCTTTTTTTACAGAGAAAGGAAAAACAGATACAGTAACAAACAGTAAATGCTATAAAACGGAGAGCGCACTTGAGTGTGTTAGCCTAACAATTAAATTAAACAAAAAATAACTTTTTAAAGTGCTAACAGTATAAATTTGACACAAGTACAGTAAAAACAATATGCAGAGCTGTTTTTTAAGTGAAATGCAGTCGAGATGCAGTAATTTAAGCGAAAGCAAGAAAAAATACTTATAAATCTAGGAAAGTCACTCTTTCACTCTCTGCTGCTTGTAGAGCTCTGCAGGACACCACGAGGAGCTGTGCTGAGTCTTTTACAAGTGAAAAAGTGCGCAAAAGCAGGCTTTATAGCAGGGGGTTGAAAAGAGCCAGGAATTGACCCAAAATGGCCAATAAACTACAAGTTGCTGGGCTGGAACCAATCCTCTAGGGACAAATAGGTTGCTCAGTGCTCCCCACTCCCACTGGTGAACAAAGAAGCTTCCTCTTATCCAAATAAGGATATGGATAGCACAGGAACTAAAGACAAAGCCCAGAGATCAGCAAAATCTGAAGCCTGGACTATTCTAGTTCAGAAAAGCGGGAAAACAAGGATATATTTTTTTTTCTTTTTTTTACAGAAGAAAGGAAAAAAGATACAGTAACAAACAGTAAATGCTATAAAATGGCTAGCACACTTCAGAGTGTTAGCCTAACAATTAAATTAAACAAAAAATAACTTTTTAAAGTGCTAACAGTATAAATTCAACACAAGTTCAGTAAAAACAATATGCAGAGCTGTTTTTTAAGTGAAATGCAGTCGAGATGCAGTAATTTAAGCGAAAGCCAGAAAAATACTTATAAATCTAGGAAAGTCATTCTTTCACTCTCTGCTGCTTGTAGAGCTCTGCAGGACACCACGAGGAGCTGTGCTGAGTCTTTTACAAGTGAAAAAGCGTGCAAAAGCGGACTTTATAGCAGGGCGTTGAAAAGAGACAGGAATTGACCCAAAATGGCCAATAAACTACAAGTTGCTGGGCTGGAATCAATCTTCTAGGGACAAATAGATTGCTCAGTGCTCCCCACTCCCACTGGTGAACAAAGAAGCTTCCTCTTATCCAAATAAGGATATGGATAGCACCGGAACTAAAGACAAAGCCCAGAGATCAGCAAAATCTGAAGACTGGACTATTCTAGTTCAGAAAAGTGGGAAAACAAGGATACATTTTTTTTCTTTTTTTACAGAGAAAGGAAAAAAAGATACAGTAACAAACAGTAAATGCTATAAAACAGCTAGTGCACTTGAGAGTGTTAGCCTAACAATTAAATTAAACAAAAATTAACTTTTTAAAGTGCTAACAGTATAAATTCAACACAAGTACAGTAAAAACAATATGCAGAGCTGTTTTTTTAAGCAAAATGCAGTCGAGATGCAGTAATTTAAGCGAAAGCCAGAAAAAATACTTATAAATCCAGGAAAGTCACTCTTTCACTCTCTGCTGCTTATAGAGCTCTGCAGGACACCACGAGGAGCTGTGCTGAGTCTTTTACAAGTGAAAAAGCATGCAAAAGTGGGCTTTATAGCAGAGGGTTGAAAAGAGCCAGGAATTGACCCAAAATGGCCAATAAACTACAAGTTGCTGGGCTGGAACCAATCCTCTAGGGACAAATAGGTTGCTCAGTGCTCCCCACTCCCACTGGTGAACAAAGAAGATTCCTCTTATCCAAATAAGGATATGGATAGCACAGGAACTAAAGACAAAGCCCAGAGATCAGCAAAATCTGAAGACTGGACTATTCTAGTTCAGAAAAGTGGGAAAACAAGGATACATTTTTTTTTCTTTTTTTACAGAGAAAGGAAAAAAAGATACAGTAACAAACAGTAAATGCTATAAAACAGCTAGTGCACTTGAGTGTGTTAGCCTAACAATTAAATTAAACAAAAATTAACTTTTTAAAGTGCTAACAGTATAAATTCAACACAAGTACAGTAAAAACAATATGCAGAGCTGTTTTTTAAGTGAAATGCAGTCAAGATGTAGTAATTTAAGCGAAAGCCAGAAAAAATACTTATAAATCCAGGAAAGTCACTCTTTCACTCTCTGCTGCTTGTAGAGCTCTGCAGGACACCACGAGGAGCTGTGCTGAGTCTTTTACAAGTGAAAAAGCATGCAAAAGTGGGCTTTATAGCAGAGGGTTGAAAAGAGACAGGAATTGACCCAAAATGGCCAATAAACTACAAGTTGCTGGGCTGGAACCAATCCTCTAGGGACAAATAGGTTGCTCAGTGCTCCCCACTCCCACTGGTGAACAAAGAAGCTTCCTCTTATCCAAATAAGGATATGGATAGCACAGGAACTAAAGACAAAGCCCAGAGATCAGCAAAATCTGAAGACTGGACTATTCTAGTTCAGAAAAGTGGGAAAACAAGGATACATTTTTTTTTCTTTTTTTACAGAGAAAGGAAAAAAAGATACAGTAACAAACAGTAAATGCTATAAAACAGCTAGTGCACTTGAGTGTGTTAGCCTAACAATTAAATTAAACAAAAATTAACTTTTTAAAGTGCTAACAGTATAAATTCAACACAAGTACAGTAAAAACAATATGCAGATCTGTTTTTTAAGTGAAATGCAGTCAAGATGTAGTAATTTAAGCGAAAGCCAGAAAAAATACTTATAAATCTAGGAAAGTCACTCTTTCACTCTCTGCTGCTTGTAGAGCTCTGCAGGACACCACGAGGAGCTGTGCTGAGTCTTTTACAAGTGAAAAAGCACGCAAAAGTGGGCTTTATAGCAGGGGGTTGAAAAGAGCCAGGAATTGACTCAAAATGGCCAATAAACTACAAGTTGCTGGGCTGGAACCAATCCTCTAGGGACAAATAGGTTGCTCAGTGCTCCCCACTCCCACTGGTGAACAAAGAAGCTTCCTCTTATCCAAATAAGGATATGGATAGCACAGGAACTAAAGACAAAGCCCAGAGATCAGCAAAATCTGAAGACTGGACTATTCTAGTTCAGAAAAGCGGGAAAACAAGGATATATATATTTTTCTTTTTTTACAGAGAAAGGAAAAAAGATACAGTAACAAACAGTAAATGCTATAAAACGGCTAGCGCACTTGAGTGTGTTAGCCTAACAATTAAATTAAACAAAAAATTACTTTTTAAAGTGCTAACAGTATAAATTCAACACAAGTACAGTAAAAACAATATTCAGAGCTGTTTTTTAAGTGAAATGCAGTCGAGATGCAGTAATTTAAGTGAAAGCCAGAAAAAATACTTATAAATCTAGGAAAGTCACTCTTTCACTCTCTGCTGCTTGTAGAGCTCTGCAGGGCACCACAAGGAGCTGTGCTGAGTCTTTTACAAGTGAAAAAGTGCGCAAAAGCGGGCTTAATAGCAGGGGGTTGAAAAGAGCCAGGAATTGACCCAAAATGGCCAATAAACCTCAAGTTGCTTGGCTGGAACCAATCCTCTAGGGACAAATATGTTGCTCAGTGCTCCCCACTCCCACTGGTGAACAAAGAAACTTCCTCTTATCCAAATAAGGATATGGATAGCACAGGAACTAAAGACAAAGCCCAGAGATCAGCAAAATCTGAAGACTGGACTATTCTAGTTCAGAAAAGCGGGAAAACAAGGATATATTTTTTCTTTCTTTTTTTACAGAGATAGGAAAAAAAGATACAGTAACAAACAGTAAATGCTATAAAACAGCTAGCGCACTTGAGTGTGTTAGCCTAACAATTAAATTAAACAAAAATTAACTTTTTAAAGTGCTAGCAGTATAACTTCAACACAAGTATAGTAAAAACAATATGCAGAGCTGTTTTTTAAGCGAAATGCAGTCGAGATGCAGTAATTTAAGCGAAAGCCAGAAAAAATACTTATAAATCTAGGAAAGTCACTCTTTCACTCTCTGCTGCTTGTAGAGCTCTGCAGCACACCACGAGGAGCTGTGCTGAATCTTTTAGAAGTGAAAAAGCGCGCAAAAGTGGGCTTTATAGCTGGGGGTTGAAAAGAGCCAGGAATTGACCCAAAATGGCCAATAAACTACAAGTTGCTGGGCTGGAACCAATCCTCTAGGGACAAATAGGTTGCTCAGTGCTCCCCACTCCCACTGGTGAACAAGGAAGCTTCCTCTTATCCAAATAAGGGTGTGGATAGCACAGGAACTAAAGACAAATCCCAGAGATCAGCAAAATCTGAAGACTGGGCTATTGTAGTTTAGAAAAGCAGGAAAACAAGTATTTTTTCTGTTTTTTGGGGGTTTTTTTTGAATTTTGATGATAGATTTAATTTTTTAACAGTAGACGTGGTCAATTTATATACTTCCATCCCACATGTTGAAGCAGTTGAGTGGATAGCTTTAATGTTGATAGATTTAAAAGCTACTAAAGCAGAAATCGACCTTGTTACTGAACTGATTGATATTATTTTATCTTCTAATTTTTTCATGTTCAATGGTGAGTACTTTTTACAGAAACAAGGTATAGCAGTGGGTTCATCGTGTGGCGCTAGTGTAGCGAACTTGTTTATGGCATACTGGGAGAAATTTCACATTTTTAACAACCCAGAAATTATGTCTCATCTCGTTTATTATACGAGATTTTTAGATGACATTTTTATTTTGTTTAGTGGTAAGGAGGATGAAGCTTCTTCCTTATTAGAGTACTTTAATTCTTCTACTCAATTTTGTTAAGTTCACTTATCATTTTGACACATCATCTATAGACTATTTGGATGTAAAATTAACTAAGGATTACAACAGCAGTACGTTTCATTCTACTATCTTTAGGAAACCCACTTATTGCAATTCTTTTTTACATTTCACTAGCGCACATCCTTATAAGCAGAAACGATCCATCGTCAAACGTCAATTTATAAGAGCTGTGAGAATGTGTTCCCTTGAGGAAGCTTTTTATGTTGAATGCTAACTATTAAGGGATATGTTCATTAACAGATGTTACCCTTCATCACTTATTTAACCATTGTTAATGTGTTTTAGTATTGTTTGTTTTAATTGTAGCTTCAGTGTTTTATCACTGACAGGATAGTTTTTAATATTCATGATGCAGTTGCTGATGTGACTACGCCAATTCTAGTTTAAATTTAGCGCAATTTAATTCTTCTGTTGGTTTCTCTGAGGAAGTTACTGTTCATAACAGTAACGAAAACGTATTGTGTTATTTAAAATAAACTTGCGTTCAGGACTTTTACATTTCGACTGCTGTGGTTTATTAGAGCTACACATTTCCTTTTATTTAAAAGACACAGACATTTTACTTTCTGGAGTAAACATGTAAGCTTTTGTTATGCCACACTAAATGAGTGATATTACTAAGACATCCCACAAAGAATTTCTGCTTAGAAAAACTCATACAAAACAAACACATTAAGGAGTAATCTCTGAGAATATTTTAAAACTTGACAGCAAAATTGTCTATTTATACAGATTTACAGAGTGTTATAGAAAACATGGTTTATACACTGGAGAATGCTTTTTACATCCCAAACCATTTGCTATACAGCATACATCAAACAAAGCATATATATTATTTACCATCAGTTTTGTTTGCACAGATTTTTTTTGTGTCTGTACATGCATGGACTGTAATGTACCCTTAGTCTAGTTTACAAACTTAGTGACATTAATATTTAATTAAACATTTACTGAAACATTAAAATGTATTACTGTGTTGTGGTAGTTTTGCCTCACCACCATACATGTTGATGGTACCCTAATTACTTGATAAAACTTGGCTGTGAGATTATTATTAAAGGTTCTGATAACAAAAAGTCAAGGCTGTTTTTCAATGATTACAGGATTATTAATACAAACCAGTATGTTTTTTTTATTGTACCTTTATTTCAGTCCCTTCTGCAATACTGTTTACACAGTCAGTGTAAAACTGAAAGAGTGTCCTTTCCTCCAGTAGTATGCAATGTTTGATTGCAGTATTGTTTTGTAAAGATATATTTGCTTCATGCTGTGAGCATTGAATGTATACCTGACCTTTGGCTGTTACCCAGACCATGTTATTCTGATCTAAGGAAAGATTTCCAATATGACATGCTTGTCCCTCAGGATAAGAGAAGTTACCTTGGGATTTATTGTAGTATTATTTGCCCAGTACAACCTGATGTTATTAACATTGCTTTTGAATACTTTTTCTGCTGGAGTCTCTGCTAGTTCTGGTGCTATTATACAATTACAAAATATTGTAAAAACAAAACAAAAGAGATACTGGCTTAACTAACACACATTTGAAACCAGAGATATATACATAATTTACATTTGCTGCTGTCTGCCTTTTGCTCTTCTGTATTACAAGCAAGTGCACTTTAAGCAGCTTCATTTTTATTTTTCTGAAAATAAAATACATGCATGTCACTCTCATGATTTTACGTCTTCACTGTTTTTAACTACTCTCATTTGATTTCTATGCACTATAACTGTTCTGTTATATATATTTTTTTACATTTTGACTTGAAATGATTTAACAGTTTAGCTATGAGAGGCTGTTTCCATGTGTATGTCATAAGAAAGGCAGTTATGCACACTACTTTACTGTCTAATTAATAAGCCTTTTAATTTAACTGGATGAAAGTTTTAAAACATTTGGGAATAAAATTTTTTAAAGCATTTAAGTAAGGCATTTGCCCATGCAATAGATCCTACTATGTATGCTAACCATTTTCCAAATGTAGAGTAGTATGCTGTAAATTATTTTTTGTCAGCATAGCTAACTGCTGGGTAAGGTCTAGAATTTCTTTCTTTAACTCTTTAACCAGATTCCTTTGGTCTTGTAATTTTGCACAAGCTGTCTGATATTTCTTAGTAACCTGTTCTGCTGACTCTAAAGCTCTTATACACTTCTGAAAAAGTGTTTGTGCATCATTTTTGAACTCTCTGAACTCACTCTGTCTGTCTATTAAAAGTTTATTAAATTCTTCTGTTAATTCACCATGAACCTTGTTCCTGTCTTTATCTGTTTTGTTCTGTGCAGTGGCTTTATTCCACTTTTGTCTAAAAGGTGTAACAAAATGTAGAGGAGATTCTGTCAATAACTGATTTGACTGCTGTTGTAACTCTGAAATTAACTTTTTACATGTGGTGACAGGACATAACTGTTTAACATCTGGAATAATCCAACAGCATTACCCTTTTCTGCTGTTTTATAATCAGAAGATGTTTCTTTGCAATTCAACTTGCTAACAATGGTCTGCACTGTATTTTTATGGCATTGTACACAGAAAGCAGTTTCATATGATTTACACACTAAACATTTACTGTTAAATCACAAGGTTTTCTGTTGAAGATACCAGTCAAATGTTATTACCCATTTGCATAATTCCTGACTGTCAACTTGCACCAATAAGATTTTACATTTGCTAATATGCTATTTATACAAACTCTGTAGTCTGTCCAAAATTTTATCTGGTCGTTCTGATACATTAAGAGTAAAACTTTGTTTACTACAGTGTCTAATGGTGTCCATACTGCATGTAAATACAGAAAGATCTGTTACCAATTTTACAGGGATACAGTTGACCACGCTGCTTACAGTAGATAGTTAGAAAACGTCTGTAGTTACTTGAAAAGCTGGTGAAATAAAGCTGGCAGATGCAGATTTGAAAACTGAGAATTCACTGACCTAGAGAATGTATGACACTGCTTCCTTCCTGTATGACAGTCTCACTCCAGATCCAGACATCCAGACATCTGGGAACTGTACTCCTGCAACCTGTGGAAACAGAAGTGCTCCTATTCAGGACTCAATCACATGCATAAATGTTAGTTACTGTGCTTTTACTGAAGTGACCTTATACAAGACACCACTCCCCCCTGTGTTCAGATACAGGCTGGGCTTGACACTGAATGAAAAGTTATTTAATGATAAATGATGGTGCCTACTTGCCTGTTGTGGTTGCTTAAACCAAAGTCTGATTAATCTGTTGAACTTTGCAGACTATCCCTGTGATTCATAAAGCTTGCGCCAGGTGCAGGCGTAACGCCAACATTCTAACACCAAATATGGCCGCCGAGTGATCCAGGTATGAGCTGCTCCCACATGCACTACCTGCGTACGCTATGCCCAGACAACTTCCGGGCCCTGTATGCTAATTACCCCATGAGCAGTAGTGTAGCATGCAAATGAAGGTATGTAGTGATCCAGGAAGTGGTGCAGGCATAGTGTAAGCATGCAGAAATGTAAACCGTAGAAAACGATTTACATTTTTGCAAACATAAAATCAGAGCCATGACAGCTGACCAAACACATGTGTCATATTGTTAATATATGCCAATGGCTAAATATATAGCCATTGGCATAAAAAATTTACAAAATATAAAATTAACATTTAATATATATAGTCGCACTATCATGATGTGGAAGTGCAGGGCAGTGGTGTGCAAAGGGGATCACAAGGAAAATATAAAAATATAGAATAAAACTGCAATGTAACACATATCACGATTTCCCCATAATAGTCAATGGCAGGCATGCTACACCATAGTATGGCGCAAAGGTTGCTAAGGGGCTGTGACAGTGTTATGCACAGTAGCTAGGAATTAGTAGGCAATGCCATGCAAATGAGAGGAGTAATAGTGAATCACAGATTTTCCACTGTTGTAAGGATGCACCTCACAGCGTAGCGTTATAACACAGAGGTGTGCCCTTGAATAAAGATGACATCAAGGAAAGGGGTGTGTCGCCATTGCTGTAAGCACATTGGAGCATTACTAATCCGGTTTTCTCTTAGCTAGGCAAAGCTTCAGAATAGGGCTGTGTTTGACGCTGACTGATATTACAACTGCGGAGCAAAAGGGGTGGTGTATTTAGGATTATGCACAGAATGTTGCAGTTTCTACATAGGGAAGACTGAGAGACCCCTTAGAAAAAGAATTTATGAACATCAATATGACATTACAAAAAAGAAGGACACTAATGCTTTTTTTAAACATCTTGCTTCTTGCCCTAACATGAAACTTAAGTTTATGGTTCTTGAACAGGTGACCCAGGATGCCAGAGGAGGTGACTGGGAAGCCCGCCTTGAATATAAAGAACTTTTATGGCAGCTTAGACTTAATGCTGCAAAATCCCCTGGTCTCAATGAGGCCATTAATATATCCAGTGTACTAAAGCTGAGAAGGGCTAGGCTATGATTTTCTTGTTACAATTAGTAAATGTCTTTTATCTTACACATTTGTGATTTTTTATGCACACATTTGTACATAATTTTTAAATGATTTTTAAATAATTTTTAAATGATTTTTTAGTGTTTTCACTATTTGAATTTTTATTCTGCATTTTCATATGCATACTTTTCACTCACTGAGTTCAGTTACTAATTAACTGCCTTCTTAAGTGGATGTTTGTTGAACTAATTAAGTACCATGTGATCAGATGCTTAAGTATTTAAACTTTTCAGTCACACTACTTTTTATCTTGAGAAAGCCAGGTATTTGCCTGGCGAAAGCACTTGATTTATTGACCTGTTTGTTGTTCAATAAAGCTGCACTTTGTGCTTTTTGGTTCAGTTCTTCCTGTCTGTGGATTATCTTTTATCTTATTTGTCTGTGTTGAACTGGCCATAGCTATGCTTAGCTGAGAGTACGGTAATTGAGTATGCATGTGAACAGAGATGAAAAAGCACGTAAACCCGGTAAACAGGTTTGCATGGCGCGCACTGCAGCTGAAACAGGAAGGATATATGAAAGAAATAAGGAAATGCTGCAGCACTGAAATTGGAGTACAAATGACTATTTAACACCTAGGAGCCTACAGTGGGCATTGATGACAGCTAACAAGGCTGCAAGCAGCTAACTGCAGAACAGGAAAGGGGAAGGTCTGTACTGCAAAGAAAACAGTAAAGTGTCAAAGCAGAACAAAGCTGATTTGCAGTATATCATACAAGACACATTTTGCCATGATTGGGTAGGGAAAGTACAAAACAAGGAAGACAGCAGGTGGATGCATGCCTGATAATGGGAGGGGATCCAGGTTTAAAAGTGAATTAAAGGGCAACAGATTAATTAAGGCAGGCAAGCATATCTCCACAGTAAAGGCCCCACACTTGCAGTACTCATTGCAAAACCCATAATTAAGACACGCTGCAGCTGGAATAACTCATACACACCCACTGACATCAGCAGCATCCATAGCACAATAGTATAAAGTGTGAAAGCACCTCACACACATTTGTGTATTCCCATACAGTCTGCACCAGTGGTGTATACAGACGAGGAACTATTAGTATGTACATGTTAGGGGCTGCCATAGCTTTGATCTACCAGCACGTGTTGGAGACTGAAGGTGGTGTGGAGGATGATGCACATGATCACCACAGGCACCACAAGAGGAGGAGAGTGTTCAGACCCAGGGTAACCTACCAGGGGCTACATGATCTGGAAATAGTAGAGTGTTACAGGGTGGACAGGGACATCCTACAGCAACTTGTGGAGCTGTGCCGGCCATGGCTCAGATCCAGAACAAGCAGAGGGGAACCCATCTCAGTGGATACAAAGGTATGTGTAAGCCTGAGAATGCTAGCTACAGATACCTTTCAAAGACCAATTGGGGATATCATGGGTATCTCACAGGCATCAGCATCCGGGGTACTACACCAGTTCCTGGATGCCATGTTACCACATGCCAATGAGCACATATACTTCCCCCGAATGCAGGAGCAGTTGGCCAGTAATATGCATCTCTTCCACTGTGTGGCAGAATATCCGGAGGTACTGGGTGCAATAGACTGCACACACATACACATCAAGTCACCACCTGATGAGCAGGGTAGGCACTACATAAACAGCAAGGGATACCCTTCCATCAACTGCCAGGTCATGTGCAATGCCCATGACATTATCATAGATGTGTGTGCTGGCAGCCTTGGAAGCTATCTCGACTCCCACATCTGGCATGCTTCACAGCTGTATCAGTTATTTGCCAGGGGGGACATCTCAAATGGCCACCTGGTGGGGGATGCTGGTTATGTACTGGAACCGTGGATGATGACTCCCATCAGAAATGCACACACACCCATGCAAGAACGCCATAATGAGGCACACACACAAACCAGAATCATCATAGAGCATGTGTTTGGGATGCTGAAATCACAGTTCCATTGCTTGGACATATCTGGTGGAGCCTTGCAGTACTCTCCAGGCATGTGTGCCCACATCTTCATAGTATGTGCCATGCTACACAATATGGTCCTGTGGAAACAGCTGCAGCAGGGACAGAATGGTGAAGGACCTCACAGCCCACCACCATTGCCAAGGGCCCCACAGGCACAGAGGTACTCAGACCATGAACAGCCTGAGCCAGCCCCAGTAGGCAGATGGAGGCATGCCCAGTATGCCCATGCCTAGGCAAAAAGGGAACATATAGCACACACACTGACAGTGTAGGCACCTAGGGACTGACACCTTTCTCCACCTGCACACACAGTAAAAATGGATGGCACACACACAAGACCACCTGTAAATTGTCATGTATGGGAAGTCTACTGTGTGCATCCAACATTGGCAGCCCTCAGCTATTGCACACACAACTGCCATTGGCACAAGGCAAGTCAACACCTGAACAGTAAATTAAGCTATCAGCATGTGCTGATACTGTATGTATAGATTCATAGGTAGGTACTTGGCCAACTGCCAGAGGCCATTCATAAGCCCAGCCAAAATATGTCAGCTTTTGCCACCCCATTGTGTGGAGCAGAGCCAATGGTGGGATCCCTGGGGTGCATCTACTGTTCCCCATTCACTCTTCAAGGTTTCTCTTGCAGAGTGTTAGTGAGGGGCTCTGTATAATGTAGTTAGGGATGTTGTTCCAAAGTATGAGGAGTGCCTGTGACAGGAATCTGTCCCTCCAGCATCTTCCCGTTATTGTTGTGGCAAGGTTCAGCTCACTACAGTATGCGGCTCACTATGACATGGTTTCCCATAGGTGGAGCATATCTATTAAGCCTGAGTTTGACATGGCTGTGTTGGCCAGCAGAGATCATCTCTGGGTAAATGAGATTCCACTGAGTAAAGCAGGAGTTTATTCAGTCTGGATGCACAGGCCATATGTTGGAGGCCAGTATTCCCCTTGGTGAGGTACTTTTGTGGACCTCCCAGCTGTTGGAAGTGTCATCTGAGGTACATCCCAAATGGTTTATTGTACCCTATGATGGGACTGATGAGTGATGATAAAGGGGCACTATAACCCCAGTATGTCTAGATGGGAATCCTTTAGTAATCAGATGGCCTTCATAGAAGGATGTCCTAACTACTGTGGAAATATGATTGTCAAAGGGGAGATCACTATCTACCTTAGTCCCCAGATACCCCATTACCTCATCCGTATTAAAGTGGCTGCCACTTGTGTGTTAATATTCCACAATGGTATGACCATGCAGTTAATGGCACTTGGCTAGAGGCAATGATGTTGACACCCTGTGATGGACTCTGTGAGGCCCCTTAAGGGATGTCTGTGTCAGCTGGACTATCAATCATAGCTCCCAGTTCACAGTCATTGCCAAACATGGTCTGCCGTAGTCCACCTGTGTTTGCCTGTACCTCTGAGAAGTATATGCCAAATAGTAGGACTCCCAGGACTGACTCCTGTGGGACACCAGTCGTGACTGGTCAAGAGTTGGACCTGGAGACTGCTAGTCGTACCATGTGGGTTCTGTGTGTAAGCCCGTTGGCAACCCAACCTGTGATGTATGGGTGTATGTACAGGCTGTTGTGTTTATCAATAATACCTGAGTGGGGCATGGTGTCAAAAGCCTTGGCGAGGTCCAGGTAGTATGTGTGAACCACCTCCCTCACCATCTAACATCTTGGTGACTGTATGTAAGACATCAAACAGGTTCAGTAGGCATGAACTGCACTCAACCAAGCTGACCCAGGTTGGGTCATGTGTTCAGAGGTTACCAATGTCTTTGTTAATGAGTGCCATGAGGATGCAATCCATACCATTGCAGACCAGGCTAGTCAGGCTTATGGGGTGGTAGTTACCATGGTCAATTGTGATTCCACTTGATGGAGTGGAATAACCGGTGCCACACACCATTGTATGGGCATGTAGCCTGTGGAAAGGCTGAGGGTGGAAAGCTTAATTAGGTGGGGGGTCAGGGTGTCTTGTACAGTTTGCAAGATGCAGTCTGGGACAACATCTGCCTCCACTTGATGCTGTGTTCTGCTGTTAGAGAGGGCCATTTCCACCTGTGCGTCTCTGATGTGTGGGATACTGTACCTTTCAGGTCTTTAGGTGGTGAAATATGCATTGAATGTATCTGCAAGGATGTTGACAATATCAGTAGGGTCAGCATATTTTGTGCTATATTTCACAGGCACAGTGCAAATCTATGTGTCATCACTTAGATCCTTGACATACCCAAAGAAGGCTTTGTGGTTATCTTTTGAATCCTTGCGTATTCTCCTGCTGATGTTAGCCTTGGATGATGTCATGAGGGACCTATGTATCATTCTAATAGTGGTCACAGATGTCTTCCCTTCATGGGATTTGCTGTTTGTCTGGAACATTGTCCTACTTCTGTAGTATAGCCTGTTTATTGCAGAGGTCCACCAGACTGGTGTCCTTGTCTAGGAGGAGTGAGTCTTGGTTTACCAGTGATGGTACGATTCACACATCCATGTAGGTGCTTATAGACTGCATTTGTAAATCTGTCTGTATCTTGAGCAGTGTTTCCCCTTAGTGTGGGGGCTGTGAAACCCCCCACCCCTCTCACTAGTAGTGTAAATTTAGCTGTAGGAAAGGTATGCACTATGGTATCTGTGGGTGGGGAAGATGCTTGGGTGTGGAAACAGTGAATAGTTCATGGTCAGCTCTAACCAGTGACCGGTTAACCTCCACTGTGGTGCACCTGTTGCCCATGTCGGTGATGACCACTTCTAGTATGTTTCCACCCCTCGTTAGGGAGGTTACCACCTGATACAGGGCATATGAGGTGATAAATTCCAGGAAGTGCTGGGCCTGGAAGTGAGTACTGGAGTAAGTTTCCCAGTTAATGGTATGGTAGTTGACATTGACCAATGCCAGGGTATGCCTTAGGATTGTCATGCTCTCCACTGTCTCCAGGTAGGTGGAGTGGTGGTCCTGGGTCATGGAAGGTGATCCGTAGCAGGCCACAGTTTACATTGCAGTTGTGGCTGATGTTAACTGCACATGGATGATCTCAGAGGTATCATGCTGTCCCACTAACCTGGAGGTGTAGGTATCCTTGATGAATATGGATACACTCTCTCCATCTCTGTGTCAGTCCATGTTCTGTGGCTGAAATGTGTGGTATGGGTTGTAGTCTGGTAGTGCTGGTGTGCTCTCAGGAGCCTTAAGACAGATCTCAGTTAATGCACAGATGTTGATGTTGTCCATCCTGAGGAGTGCTGTGAGTGCATGCATGTTGTGATCACAACCCCTGATGTTGAGTAGCATAACCCTCATTGACTCTGCTATTGTGCTGTTTATGGAGCTGGTATTCATCTTCGAGACTCTCCTAAATAAGGCTGACACATAGGCTGGTATGGTATTGTTGCATGCATGTTTCTCATCTGTGCTTGTTTTTCATCTCTCCTGTAGGTAACCTACTGGTAAACAATAGAAAGCCTTAAACTTATACTAGTCTTCTAGCTTCCAAGATAGGCTTTTGAAGTGACTAAGTATCAGTGTTCTGTATGTTCTTGCTGTAATTAACTGTTTCCTGACTACATGGGGATTTCTCACTGTATATTGTGATCTGAAAGTCTGTTTATTCACATATTATGGCTGTGATGGCCTGCACTTTAGAGGTTCACAGATAGCCTACTACCTATATGCACAAGGGCAAGTAGAAGCATAGCTACAGTGTGTTGGCTTTCTCCGCACCATTGATGAAGTAACTGAGCCTCTGTCAAGCATAGCCAATGAAGCAATTCCAGGCAGAGTTGCTGGAAGCTGTTGAAGACTGGGTTTGTGGGGGGGGGGGGTGATAGGAGCACTTAGTGATCTAAAGAGGGCATGTTAATGTGACAGTTCAACACCATTCAATTTCCCCAAAAGGTCTCGCAGCTATCAAACTGGACAGGCTCCCCCACCCCCTGGCTGTATGGTTCTGGGACACATGATACCAGGGGTATATCTTACGTTACCCATTCACACAACAAGGTTTCCCTTGAAGTGTGTCAGTGAGGGGCTATGACTAATGTAGTTAGGGATGTAATGTATTGTCTCACAGTACATTTGTTATATGTTGTTATTTCAAGAGTAAGTCAAGCTCAGTGGGTTTGGGGGCCTCCACCCTTTGCTTAGCCTAGCTTACACATAGAAATCCTCTAAATAGGAAATATGTGGAAGCAACGTTAATGTCAACAGTGTAATAGTTACAGCATCTGCATATTATCTGTGCATTCGAGGTCCCAATCCCAATAAAGGCAGGGATGTTTATCATATTCAAAAGTATATATTAACCACAGCTTGCATAGTAATCTTCTGTATAATAAACATTCAAAACACCAATATAAACCCATGTGTGCTGGAGAGTACAGTCAACAGAGAATGTAATGTTATGTAAGCACATAGCGAGATGTTACTTCACTGACATGTATATTTCCTGAGTAGTTAGCGGATGTGGCCGTGTTTGCGCGCACAGGTTATATGTTACAAAGTTTGTTTAACTGTGTTTAACTGCTGCTATAATGTCACACAAACACTTTTAAACATGCTTACAACTGCTTAAATGAGCCTTTTTCTGGAGTAAACAACATTTGTAAAGCATCACAGGTGTTGAACCCTGGAATATACACACCATATTCATGGGACTTACCACTAAGCCATCTGAGGTGTATACATGTTTTACGGCCTTGAGACTACACCTTATACCATATGCATTCCACTGTAATGATCACAAATGGGACAGTCACATTGTGTACATATGTACAGTACATTGTAATGTACTGTAGTTTATGAACCAACACATTCCAGTCTACATATGTATTACTGTTACAAATTAATACAAAATATACATATATCTATATATACATATATATATATATATATATATATATATATATATATATATATACATGTCAGTGATGTCTGCGCACACACACATACACACACACACACACACACACACACATACACACATACACACACACACACACACACACACACACACACACACACAGGAATATATATATATATATATATATATATATATATATATATATATATATATATATATATATATATATATATATATATTATGCAGTTACATCAATAGCCATATATATAAATATCTATGAACACACTTTGTGACACAGAAGCATTCCAAAGGAATTGGAGTGTACACAAAACACATGCAGCTCTGGTATTATAACTATTAATATTAACCTAATTCACCATAGAAGGGATGGTTGTTGTGTATGTGAAGATTGGGGTGGGGGAGGAATGATGGGTAATGAAATCATGCATCAAGGAGGGCCTATGTCGGATGTTCATTAAGTGAACTGGAGGGATATGCATGGAGTATGGGGACAATATAAAAAGGACACAGAACAAGAACCTTTCTCGTTCATAATACACCCTGTCATGTCACATTGCAACACCTAATTTCACAAACATATGAACATTAACATGTATCAGACATATGTACACCAACTGACTGTCACATTTGTTTTCAGTAGTGAGGAATGCCTGTAGTAAAATGTATATTCTAAACACCATAACATTTGTACATGTCTCAGATGCCTTAGTGGTAAAGTCAGTGACTGTGGTGTTCATGGTCCCAGGTGCAAGGGCTGTTAAGTTATTTTGAGGGCCAGAATAAGGGCTGTTGGATGCAGGTGGATTAAAGCACTCTTAAGCAGTTGTAAGCGGGTTTCCACGGGTTTGCGTGACGGTAAATGGCGCTGAAATCCAGTAAATGGAGAAGCGCTTCACAGGTTTAACCTTTGCTTAACGTTGCGCAGACCACAGGCAAACCTGCTTACAACCGCTTAAATGTGCGTTATTCACACTTTCCCTATCATTGCCTACACTGAGAGGTAAAATAATAAAACATTCCAGGATTAGAGCCCGCAACCATGTACTACATCCTCAGAGTAACCTAGCACTAAGCTACCTTGGATGTACCTATCCCAGTTGTGTATGCAGACAGGTTTAAACACAAAAGGGAGGAATGTGTTGAAATAGGACAACCTGCCATGTACCCAATGAAAGGTGTATGCTCATATATTTATTTATTTATTTTTATTTATTTATTTTACATTTGTTTACCGGGCTGGTCTAACTGGATATATGTCCATTTTCAGTAGAGGCCTGGGGAGAAAAGCTCCAACATAGGAAAAAATATCATAGCATACAGTATATACAATAGACATATGTTATATATCAATCTTTTAGAATAGACAATGCAAAAAATTGTGTTAAGAGTTTCCTGGAAAAAACATTAGATAGCATATAATAAAATTATAAAGAATACCAAGTATATTTGTCTTTTTGTCTTAAATTAAAGGCACGGTTACAGGCATACAATCATTTACTTACAACAGTTCATATTCAGTAGAGGCATGGAGAGAAAAACTCCAATATAAGGAATAGTATCTTAGAATACATTATATAAAAAGAAGAAGGAAGTTGCATTAAATTATTTTATACTGGGGAATGGAGGTGAGTTCTTTTAGAGAGATTAGTCATGAAACAGTACAGAGAGGAAGTTTCTTTAATGCTAGGAAGTGGTCAGTAATTCAAGTTTCAAATTGATAGGCATAATAAAACAACAGAGCAGAGAGGTAATGGAGTGGGAGATAGGGAAATAGAGTTTTAGTCAGGGTTAGAGCAGGGACATAGCCAGTGTGTTTTGAGAAGTTCTTTAAGATGTTTTTTGAAGAGTAGTGTAGAAGAAAGTGTTGATAATTCTTTAGGAAGCTGGTTTCAGGTTTTTCCCACTGTGTTGGAGAATAGTGAGTCCCCAGCCTTGTTGTTAGATTTAGTAGTAGAGACTAGAAGTTTATTAGCAGAGTGTAGTGTTGCCAGATTATTATATGGGGTAGCCAAACTAGTGAGGATAGGAGTCTTGTTAGGGTGGTGGAGAATCTTTTGGGTAATAGTCAGTTGTTGAGAAAGTAGTTGATTCTGTAGTTCTAACCATCCAAGCTTTTGAAGGTTATGACAGTGATGGGTTCTAAAAGGGGATCCAGTGTCGAATCTGGCAATGTTATTATAGCTGGTTGCAAGTTTGTTAAGGTTGTTTTTTGAAAGGTTAGTATAAATGGCAGAGGCATAAAACAGGGTAGAGATGAGGTGGGTTTGGGCAATGGTAGTTTTGGCTAGTGGTGTGAGGAAGGGTTTGATTTTATAAAGAGATCCTAGTTTTCTGTTGACTGATTTTATAGTAGCATTAATATGGTCATCATAGCTAAGGCTGTGGTCTATTGTAATACCTAAGAGTCGGGTTGTAGTGTCTGGGGATATGGTAGTTCCATTGTTAGAAGTTAATGTAAAGTGACATTTAGGAGATCTTTGGTTAGGAGTGAAGAGCAGTAATTTAGTTTTTTTTTGGGTGGGTAAGTAGCAGCAGTGACTCATGAACCAATTTTCAGCAGTATGAAATACAGTTTGGGTGAGGGTCTGGAGTGAGGAAGCAGAGTTGGCAGAGCATATTAAAGTTGAATCATCTGCATATTGTATGCAGGTGGCTTGTTGAATTTTAGTGTTAAAATCATTAATAAAGATTGAAAAGAGAAGAGGGCCTAATATGGAGCCTTGGGGCACTCCGATGTTGATAGGGAGGGGTGTGGATAAATTATTATCCCAGAGAACAGCTTGATATCTGTTATCTAAGTATGATTTAAACCATAGTATTGCATGTGGGTCAAGAGATAGGGATTTTAGAATGTCTATACGTAGGTGATGTTTAACCATGTCGAAGGCTTTTGACAGGTCAATAAATAGTGCAGATGAAAGAGAGTTAGTATTATGATGTTTGTTAATACAGTCAGAAAAGGATAGTAAGGCAGTGGTTGTACTATGATGAGGTCTAAAACCATGCTGACAGTTAGCAAGTAAGTTATTAGAGAGAAGGTGGGTAAGTAGCTGTCAGTGGATACATTTTTCCATTATTTTTGCTATTGGAGACAGTAAGGCTATTGGTCAGAAATTAGGAATCTCTGTAGAAGAACACCCTTGTGAAGGGGGATGATGTGTGAAACTTTCCAGATGGTGGGGATTTTTCCTTCAGTAGAACAATTGTTCTATTAATAAGGATGGATATAGGATAGGCAATGGCTTTAGATGCAATTTTTAGGTAGTCACCTGGTAGAAGGTCAGCTGAGGGTGTACACGGTTTGAGTTTTGCAGGAGGGAGTAGATGGGGGATGTTGGTACTGGTTCCAAATGAAATGAAGGAGCTGGGCTATTTATACTTATTGATAGGTTAGTGCTAACAGGGGTAGTGTATTTTCTAGAGTTTGAATAGCTTCAGTGAAGTAGTTGTTAAAGGCATCAGCAATGTGCTTAGGGTTATCCTGGGTTATACCTGATGGGGTGGGAGTTTTAGAGTGCCCTGGATGAAGCAGTTTGTTAATGCCTGACCAGAACATTTGTGGTTTATGCTGGTGGGTTTGTTGTAGGTGGAGGTAGTAGTTTTTTTTTTGTCTAAAAGTATTTATTTTTTAGTAGTATTTCATAGTTGCTTATAGTGGAGATGGCCTGCTGGGTTTTTTGAAGCTCTCCATTTGGCCCATATTTTATTACCTAAGAGAATCTTTTGTCTAGTTTCTTTGGTGAGCCATGGAGCAGTTTTGGTTCGTATTCTGGTAGAGCGAGAGGGGGCATGGCAATCAAGGATTTGTAAGAATTTTGTATTGAAGTAAGATACTGCATCTTCTAGCTGAAGATGATGAACTGGTGACCAGTCACATGCATTAAGTTCATTAAGGAAGTGTTCTTGATTAAAATGTTTTTTTGATCATGTGATTTTGAAAAGATTTGGATTGGGATTATGGAATTTTTGTTTAACTATAAATGTAAGAGAGTGGTCACTAATGTCATCTGGAAGGGTACCTGGTATATAAGTATCGGGGTGACCATTTATAAGAATCCAGTCCGGGGTGCTTTCTTTATTACTTGGTTTATGGATTCTAGTAGAGGTGGTTATAATTTGGGTAAAGCCGTATAGATTGATGTGGGAGGTGGGATTGGGTGAGCTACAAGTAGCCCAGTCTATATTAAAGTCAGCTAGCACTATGGTTTCCTGAGGGAGGTTAGTGGAGATGCAGCTGAGGATATTTTCCAGAGTGTTAATATTATTTCCAGGGGGCAGATAGGAGCAAATTATGTAGATAGATTTGCAGTTGTTGATGTGTAGTTTGACAGTAAGGATTTCCGTGTTGGTATTTGAGGGTAGGTATGTATTAAAGGTTGTGATTTGGAGTTCAGATTTGTAGAGGATGCCTACTCCTCCACTCTTTTTGGTTATCTGATCACATCTCAGAATGTTATATCCTAATGGGGTAATTTCATGGTCGTGCGTAGTAGGCTTAAGCCAAGTTTCTGTAATGCAGAGGATGTCAAATGAGTGTATTTTTAAGAGTGCATGAAGGTAGGTTATTTTATTGTTAATACTACAAATGTTAAGATGGCCTATAAGGAGGGAGTTGGAGGGTTTTATTTGGGTGTGGGTATTGAGAGGTGAGTTTGGTGGTACTTTGGTGAATTTATTTGTAGGGCCAGGGTTTGGATGAATGTCACTATCGAATAGGGGGTGTTGTTGAGGTTTTTGCATAATCCTTTTGATTTTATAGTAGTTGTTAGTTTTTTTGCCTTGGAAATAGATGATGTGGGTGGATCTATGAAATTTTGGAAGTATGTAGGTGGAAGTAGAGGTTATGTTTACATGGTTGAGGGTGTTTACTTGAGAAACTGATTGTGTTTGCTGGTGGGTGAGGTGAAGTTTACTAATTGAAAAATGTTCATAGATGGTTAGAGTATAGGGAATAGATAGTGAAAGTAGGATAATTATTGTGAGTAAAAGGTGAGTGTAAGTAGTTTTTAGCATTTGGGCCATGTGGAGGATGCAGATAAGAGATAGAATCGATTGAGGGAGAGAGTATGGTGTAAGGTCTAGTATAGGAAGAGGTAGTAGAGAAGGGTATAGCAATAGTGTGAAGTTTATTAAAGATTATAGTTCAGGTGTAGAAGGTAGAGTAAGGTAATATAAGGTGTAAAGTAGCTTTAAATGTGGGAGGAAGTAGAGGTGGGGTATCTAATAGGAAGGAGTTAGTGGTTGGTTGATTGGGCAAGGGGTGTGGTTTAAAGAGTATATGTTTAGGTGCACTGGGGGTGGGTGGAATTTGGGGGTAGGGTAGGGGAGCAGAGTGAGCCTGCAGGGCGAATGGAGTGGGTTGGAGCAAGTCAAGATAGAGGATCAGAGAAAAAAGTATCGACAACAGGAATCATTAAAGAAGGTAGGTGGGTAGGTATTGAATGCTGTATGGGAACACAGAAATGAGGTTAACAAGGTGAAAAAAGAGAGTTTGAGATAAAGCAAGGAGGGAGTGGATGTAAAAAAAAAAGTAAAGGGGGTAGGGAGTATGTATTTTTAAAATAAATGGAAAGTATAGCCAGTGTTGGGTGCAGAAGCCACTAAAGAACTAGTTTCTTTCTAGGAATGTAGTGATAGGGTGCTGCCACCTAGTGGTAGAAAGTGGTAATAAAGGATAAAGGTAAGAAACGATATAAAGGTCTTAGGTGGAACTAAGTGGTTTAAAGAGTATAGTGATAGGAGGGGGGGCGTAGCAAACGGTCCGTGGTAGGCTGCTTTAAGGAACGCACACTCAGTGGGGCATACAAGCACAAAAAAATAGGTAGTAAAAGCAGCTAAACAATGAGTACAGAGGTAATTTCTTTGGCTACATACATTCATACACAGTTTGATATAGGGAGTCCTTGCAGTATGTTGCTTTACTAAGGCCAGGGGTAGCAGGCAAAATTCAGAGAGTTCTTCTGGGTTAAAACAGTTGATCTTCCTTTTGAATATATAGGCAGGGAGGGAGTACCCAGGGTAGAATAATTCATACACAGTTTGATATAGGGACTCCTTGCAGTATGTTGCTTAGTAGTAGGCCAGGGCTAGCAGGCAAAATTCAGGGAGTTGTTCTGAGTTAAAACAGTTGATCTTCCTTTTGAATATATAGGCAGGGAGGGAGTACCCAGGGTAGAATACAGAAAAGGCAAGCCTGAGCTGCCTGACCACAGGACCGGGAATAAATATATATATATATATATATATATATATAGAGAGAGAGAGAGAGAGAGAGAGAGAGATACATAGAGACATGTCAATATATACAGATCTACATATATATGTAGATATATAGATAGGTTAAAAACATCTACAGATCTATAGCGGTACAGATAAATGTATGCAATAATATATATATATCTATATACATATATGGGTCTACCTGATAATGCTGAAAGCTTACAACACCAACGAGGAGAACACCGACACCAGAAGATTGACAATGGAGATGACAGACAGTTGAAAATCCCAACGTTGAGAACACCAACATGTTAAGGTAAGTGTGTGATAGTGACGGACCTTAGGGTTAGGGTTTGGGTTAAGGTTAGTGCATAGATAGTTGTGTATGTAAGATTTAGTGTAGGTTTGTAAGGTTTTTGGTGTGCTTGTGTTGTGTGTGTGTTTTTCAGAAATGGTATTTGTTTTGTTTTGTTGACTGTCAGGATAGTAATTTGTCAGGCATGTGAAGTTTCGTGTTTTTGAACTTTCGGTTTTGTGGTGTTGGCGATCTCACTGTCAGTGTTTTCTCGTAGACCCTTATATATATATATATATATATATATATATATATATATATATATATATATATATAAATATATATATATATACACACACACACACACACACATGCATATATATATATATATATATATATATATATATATATATATATATATATATATATATGTATGTATATATATATATATATATATATATATATATATATATATATATATATATATATATATATACATACATACATACATGTGTGTAGACAGTATCCAAAGTGTTCATATCTGAGTATAACATGGACCATAGCAATCACACATTCCACCCCCCCAAACAATATGAACATAACATATGAAGAGTATATGCCAATACACTATTACAAATATGTTCTATGGACAAAGTCACCAACACAACTGCAATGACTACAAATATCCATGACAGAAATACAAAGACAGCTTTCATTTTGCAAAACTTTATTACATTCCGATGTATTGCCAAAAGGATTCAAGGACTAACAGTACCAGCATGCTATACAGGAAGCATTTAACAGTGCCTTAATGAATCAGCCTGCAATTACCATAGAATTAGTCCACTAAGGGATACGTGTTCAAATATGGAAAGAACACCCACACACATATAGATGTATAAAAGGGGTTCCCACACAGCTGCATGTGCCATGTATACCCACCATCTACTCCACAACCAAAATAGCTATAACAATACATACTGTCATACCATAACCAATTATTCAACTACTGTACAACATCTGCTGAAACCTTAACATACCCGGACACAGACACACTAACATGGCCCTATGAGAAATAGTTGCTGTTATACAATTGAACAGGGTTTGTATGAACTAATCCCGTTTTAGAGGGTTGAAAGGTTCGTACACCAGGAAGTGTAACAGAGTACTGATTATCAGCACAGTATGATACACAGTAACACCACACTAAATATGTCTGGTAAGCACACTGTAAACCCCCTAATATTATATGCATAGCTATACAGCCCTGAGCTGGTCAAACAACCTGGCCAGACTGAAACATATACAGAAGTATTAGGTACAGGCAAACTCTGCACAAGTAGCAATGTTCAGACATATAACATAGGCATTACACACAATACATCTTCATACATACGTTCGTCTTCATACAGCTGTTGCAATAGATTCCAAACAACACTTCCAGGCTGTCTTCCTCACAAGTAAGGCAAAGGGACAACGCTCAAGTGGAGTACTCATTTATACTCCACTGTTGCCATGGTATTGGCTAAGGCAGTAGCAGCACAGCTGATGTGCATGTAATTAGCTACTTAGGAACACCAATTGGTTATCTAGCACATGTTACTGATCTGTAACTATAAAAGGTTGCCTTGTCACACATTCAAACCATCTTTATCTACCTGTAGGACAGTACAAAACACTGAAAGATGAACCAAAAGTGAGTATTATACTAGTTAATAACACCTCCAATTACTAAGAAGGTATGTATAACATGTAGTATGTCTGTGCATGTAGTAACTGTTCCGTAAGAATTACAGTGTAATCAATGCATATAGTGGTAATAGCTATCCTGTAGCGATGTATTGTTGAGCAGCAGTAATGCTTGCAGTATTATATGTGTGTACTGCTGTAAGTCACAAGGCAAACTCCCTATACACCACAAGGGATGATATGGGTTTGGAACTCACCAATTCACTTCCAGCCACTGTAAGTGTCAGGACTGGTGCAACAGGTATGTGCTATAACAGGGGATAATATATGTCGATATATTGTAACAGTCGACATATGTATGGGTGTATAATTAAGATTAACATGTCAAAGGTGGGCTTACTGTGCAAATATGGTGTGCATTGTGGGATATTGTGCCAATAACTGTGTAATGTATAGTATTTTAGGCAGATCTGTATTTCATTCTACATAGCAGTTCTGTTATGTTATGCAAACAGTAGTTATGTCTATTGGCAATTACAATACTCAGTAACAGGATGCATATCATTTGTATTCATCTGACAGTTTAGCAGCATGATAGCAAAGATAATTGGAAGAGCTAGGTAACTATCCATGCACATAACACATATAATATCCACCTCTCTAGTATTGTTTACAAGCAATAACAGCTGTGCATGTGTACATGTTATGCAAATGTGTAGTGACCCTTGTTACAGGGCTGGACTTCTCTAGTATTGTTTGCAAGCAATAACAGTTGTGCATGTTTACATGTTATGCAAATGTGTAGTGACCCTTGTTACAGGGCTGGTCCTCTCTAGTATCGTTTGCAAGCAATAACAGCTGTGCATGTGTTCATGTTATGCAAATGTGTAGTGACCCTTGTTACAGGGCTGGGCCAAATGGCTATGTGCACACCTACATAGAGTGGATATTGAGAGTAGAGACACACTGGTTGAACTACCAGGTTTGTGTAGCCTAACTTCTCATTACCAGCCTAACAGCAGCTTGCACATACTGTATGATCCAAAATCAGAAAAAAAAAATCAGAAAAAAAGGCCAGCACCAAGGAAGGTTCAAAAGTAGTTTAATAAAACTGAAACTAGACCGGTTTCAGCAGCAAGGCTTTCCTCAGTAGTATAGTCAGCAAAAAGCACTTAGTCATCATCTTATATAATGTTCTTTAAGGCATCTATATGACATCACTTCCTGATAAGTCAAAAATGCAAACAAGGCAAAAGTAATTGAAAAATACAATCAGGCAAAAGTAATTGAAAAATACATAGTTCAGTAAACAAAAAAGTTTGCCTGAGTTGCATGCATATCTCCAGATTATAATGAAAAATCCAAAGAGACACAGTATACTGGTATATCAATGATAATAAACAAACTTAATAAAAAACATACAATAAAGGGTAAATGCCCAAAAATAAACCCGAAACAAAAGTCAGGTTATAAGAATTCTGGTGTTGAATACCAGCCACAGTATCCTAAAATGAGCTGAAATGCAAAAACCTAAGCAATGCAACCTGATAAGAAATAAGTACATATCGTAATGCAAGTATTGGTTAATTACAAATTATAATTTATCATTTAATCCAGGAGGAAAAGCCCCCAAGTTTAATGATCCACCTTTTTCTTTGGTATTTAGGATATCATGCCAACCTGTTTTAAAAGAACGATTCCCTATGATATGATCAATGATGGTGAATGTAAATTTGGCAGTGGGATGTTTGATAACATGTCTATATAGTGCATTAGTTAATCTTCTGTTTCTAATGTCACCAAGGTGTTCAGAGATCCTGACACGAAACTGTCTAGACATTTGGCCAATATAAAATGCATGACATGTACATGTGGCAAGATAAATAATCCAGTCTGAACTGCAGTTACCAAAAAACTGTATGTCGTATATTTGTCCAGTGTTCCTACTAGTGAAAGAAGTAGTTTTGAAAATATAGTTAAAAAAACTGCAATGTCCACATGGATAAATGCCTGAAAGTTTATCTCCAGTAAGTATTCTTTGAGTTGGAGTGTGATCCATGACCCTGTTTTTTTTATAGTGTGAAAATAAATTCCCTAAAGTTTTGCCTTTCCTATAGGAAAAATAACATCGTTCTCCGAGATAATCCTCCAACAATGGATGAAAATTCAATATATTCCAATGAGTATTAATAATATTTACTAAATTGGCACTATTCCTGCCATAAGTGGTGACAAATCTACATACATCTGATTCCTCATTATGAGTTTTAGTATTGTATTGGAGAAGAGAATCCCTGGATTTAGCATTACTAAATTGGACTGCTGACTCAATAGTACGAGTGGAATAACCTCTGGACAAAAATCTCTTGGTTAGATCCATTTGATGACTCTGAAGATCATCCACTGAGAAACAAATCCTTTTCATCCGCACAAACTGTGATTTTGGTATGTTCCGAATAATATGTTTCGGATGAAAACTATCAGCATGTAGAAGGGTATTATATTGTGAGAATTTTCTGTGTACGGACGTTCTAAGAGTGTTATCCTCCTGTCGAATTAAATTGACATCCAAATAACTGATTGCACTCCTATTATATTCCACAGTGAATTCGATACCCCAGATGTTCCCATTCAAATGTTGAATAAATTCCTGGAGGTATTCCTCACCTCCTTTCCATATAAGCCAACAGTCGTCCAGGTATCTTCTCCATATATCAATCTCAGGTAGATATATGTTGTGCAAAGGTCATATAAAATCATATCTTCCATGTAGCCCATAAAAGATCAGCATAAATGGGTGCAAAGGATGCACCCATAGCCGCCGTATTCTGTAGTTGCCAATAGCAGTTTTGTTGGAAATAAAAAACATTTTTAGTTAGAATGTGTTCAGCCATACACAACAATAAGGTGTTCATCCCTGGGGGGTATAAATTGGTTTTATTTAGCCAGTATTCCAAGGCATTAATACCCGCCCAATGAGGGATGCTGGTATAAAGCGAGGATACATCAAGGGTACACATAAGCCATTCAGGGTCCAGTTGAGACTCGGAGACTATCTGCAAAAATTCAGTCGTGTCCTTGATCCTTGCTCTAACACATGTTAACAGTGGTTTCAATTTTTCAGTTAGAAAAACAGACAAGGGTTCAGTGAGTGACCCAATGCCAGATACAATCGGTCTGCCTGGTGGCTGATCAATGGACTTATGAATCTTAGGAAGTAGATAAAGTTGTTGTTTCCGGATCCTTAACCGTCAAATGAGTTTTGGTTTTATCAGAGATAATTCCAGATTCTACAGCCTTTTCCAAAAATTCATTAATTTCCAAGGCAAAACCTGGAGTAGGATCAATCTCCATCTTCATGTAATGATGATGGTTGGAAAGTTGTCTAAGACCTTCATTCACATAATACTCAGTATCCATCACCACCACCGCACCCCTTTGTCGGCAGAAATAATAACAATATCCGTATTATTTCTGAGTTGTGTGAGTGCTATTTGTTCCTTCCTAGACATGTTATGCTTTATAGTGTCAACAGAACCCAAATTGAAGTGTATATCCTTTATAACCGCCTGCTGGAAAACAGCAACATGTTTATCCATGGAGGGTTAAATGTAGATTTGTGAAATCTAAAATCAGATGATCTTTGAGCATTGTCAGTTTGATCTTGTTGTTGAAAAAATAATTTCAAGTTAATTTTCCTACAAAAATCCATTGTATCAGAAACCAAAATACTTTCATCAGTGAAAAAATAGGTATGAAACCAAGGCCTTTATTAAGAAGGGAATATTGATCATCAGTCAAAATATGACTTGAAATATTTAAAACATTAGTACATGAATGATTTACTTCACTATCGACATGAAGAGCTCTTCTAAGTTTTTGACCTCTGTGTTTCCTTCCTGCCCTGTGTTTTTCCCCTAAAGGACCTCAGTCCTTGACCCCTTTTAGCATTTGGAGAATCACCAATATTAGGTGTCTCAGTATCAGTAGTCGAAGAATCCTCACCAGAGGTAATAAAGCTAGGCCCAGTCTTTTTAAAATAGACCTTGGTCTTTTTTTGCGTATAAATGAAGCATTCTTGGTACCATGAGCAAACCTCACACCCCTTTGTGAATCAAATTGTTTGCCCCTATCATAGTCTTCCTTATCCCGGCAAATTTATGCAATTTCTTTTCTTAAGGTTATTTTCCAAAATAGAGATTTCTTTAGATAATTTGCCAAGACAACCCTGAAAACTAGCCTCATGTTCAAACCGTTTCAGGTTGTTACATGTTTTTCTACTTCAATAATATTACTCTGTATTGTTCTCTCATAGAAAGAGGCCAAAATATTAACTCTAATCATGGCAGCCTCCTGTTGTGCTTGTTGCCAATCTTTCAACAGAGTTTCATCCGGTGTGCCCACTAGTGGTTGGATTTTACATCTCAATCCTCTAGGGATATATTCTGTATTTGGTAAGCTTTAAACAATTTACTGTGCCAAATGTTTGTTCTAAGCATCTTAATTTGTTTACCTAATTGAAAGAATAAGTTTTCGCAACCGTCAACTGGATCCATGATTACCAAATCCACCTTTTCTGTATGTTCAGTTCCTATGCCAAAATTTTAAGTCATCCTTGTCGGAGCATAAACCAGATAACAATTTACTGAGATCCATGACAATAAGTTGCAATGAACCGGAGGAAGAAGATATAAAAATAAAATGAACCCTGAAAGGATTCTTTTATTCTTAAGGGTTGAATGGCAAATCACGAATAAGTCCAAAACAGAAAATCACAATCAGAGTCACAAAGAAGTTGAAGCCAGAATAAATGGCAAATGTAACCCTATATATAGGGAATAATTAAACCTAGCACCTAGGCAAAAATGCTATACAGACCAAAAGTCAAAGGCCTGTAATGTCTAAAATGCAATGTTCTGAGTAATGCACAACCTACAGTTGTTCAGAGGTGGCTAAATCCATATGGAGTATACCAATATGTAATGAATTTAAGCCAGACACACTTATGCACCTTATTTAAATCAGATAACAATATTAAGAAATCAATAATTGTTCAATACAGTCCTCAGATGAAATTGTTATCAAAGGTATAAATGTACAGATGATTATTGTCAGCACTGTATGCCCAGCAGTTATTCTAAAAGAAGGCCTGAGTGCAACACTGGGCAAACAAAAAGCCCTCAAAATATGTGACCAATATTGACTCAAATGTGAAACAAAACATGAATCAGTAGGAACATAGGAATGAACAGATATAAGCAATAATATTGTATCAACCTAGTGTATATAACAATGGCTAGTTCATCATAATCAAATGAAATAAAATAAAATTATGCACATATTACAAAAGGCTGTAGAATCTGGAATTATCTCTGATAAAACCAAAACTCATTTGACGGTTAAGGATCCTACGAAACAACAACTTTATCTACTTCCTAAGATTCATAAGTCCATTGATCAGCCACCAGGCAGACCGATTGTATCTGGCATTGGGTCACTCACTGAACCCTTGTCTGTTTTTCTAACTGAAAAATTGAAACCACTGTTAACATGTGTTAGAGCAAGAATCAAGGACACGACTGAATTTTTGCAGATAGTCTCCGAGTCTCAATTGGACCCTGAATGGCTTATGTGTACCCTTGATGTATCCTCGCTTTATACCAGCATCCCTCATTGGGCGGGTATTAATGCCTTGGAATACTGGCTAAATAAAACCAATTTATACCCCCCAGGGATGAACACCTTATTGTTGTGTATGGCTGAACACATTCTAACTAAAAATGTTTTTATTTCCAACAAAACTGCTATTGGCAACTACAGGTAGCTATGGGTGCATCCTTTGCACCCATTTATGCTGATCTTTTATGGGCTACATGGAAGATATGATTTTATATGACCCTTTGCACAACATATATCTACCTGAGATTGATATATGGAGAAGATACCTGGACGACTGTTGGCTTATATGGAAAGGAGGTGAGGAATACCTCCAGGAATTTATTCAACATTTGAATGGGAACATCTGGGGTATCGAATTCACTGTGGAATATAATAGGAGTGCAATCAGTTATTTGGATGTCAATTTAATTCGACAGGAGGATAACACTCTTAGAACGTCCGCACAGAAAATTCTCACAATATAATACCCTTCTACATGCTGATAGTTTTCATCCGAAACATATTATTCGAACATACCCAAATCACAGTTTGTGCGGATGAAAAGGATTTGTTCCTCAGTGGATGATCTTCAGAGTCATCAAATGGATCTAACCAAGAGATTTTTGTCCAGAGGTTATTCCACTCGTACTATTGAGTCAGCAGTCCAATTTAGTAATGCTAAATCCAGGGATTCTCTTCTCCAATACAATACTAAAACTCATAATGAGGAATCAGATGTATGTAGATTTGTCACCACTTATGGCAGGAATAGTGCCAATTTAGTAAATATTATTAATACTCATTGGAATATATTGAATTCTCATCCATTGTTGGAGGATTATCTCGGAGAACGATGTTATTTTTCCTATAGGAAAGGCAAAACTTTAGGGAATTTATTTTCACACTAAAAAAACCAGGGTCATGGATCACACTCCAACTCAAAGAACACTTACTGGAGATAAACTTTCAGGCATTTATCCATGTGGACATTGCAGTTTTTGTAACTATATTTTCAAAACTACTTCTTTCACTAGTAGGAACACTGGACAAATATACAACAGTTTTTGGTAACTGCAGTTCAGACTGGATTATTTATCTTGCCACATGTACATGTCATGCATTTTATATTGGCCAAACGTCTAGACAGTTTCGTGTCAGGATCTCTGAACACCTTGGTGACATTAGAAACAGAAGATTAACTAATGCACTATATAGACATGTTATCAAACATCCCACTGCCAAATTTACATTCACCATCATTGATCATATCATAGGGAATCGTTCTTTTAAAACAGGTTGGCATGATATCCTAAATACCAAAGAAAAAAGTGGATCATTAAACTTGGGGGGCTTTTTCCTCCTGGATTAAATGATAAATTATAATTTGTAATTAACCAATACTTGCATTACGTATATGTACTTATTTCTTATCAGGTTGCATTGCTTAGGTTTTTGCATTTCAGCTCATTTTAGGATACTGTGGCTGGTATTCAACACCAGAATTCTTATAACCTGACTTTTGTTTCGGGTTTATTTTTGGGCATTTACCCTTTATTGTATGTTTTTTATTAAGTTTGTTTATTATCATTGATATACCAGTATACTGTGTCTCTTTGGATTTTTCATTATAATCTGGAGATATGCATGCAACTCAGGCAAACTTTTTGTTTACTGAACTATGTATTTTCAATTACTTTTGCCTGATTGTATTTTTCAATTACTTTTGCCTTGTTTGCATTTTTGACTTATCAGGAAGTGATGTCATATAGATGCCTTAAAGAACATTATATAAGATGATGACTAAGTGCTTTTTGCTGACTATACTACTGAGGAAAGCCTTGCTGCTGAAACCGGTCTAGTTTCAGTTTTATTAAACTACTTTTGAACCTTCCTTGGTGCTGGCCTTTTTTTCTGATTTTGGATCTAACAAGTGCTCTTGCCGTGCACCAGCCTAACTTGCTAGCTCCTATACACTGCACATACTGTATGTAAGGTAGTGCACAGTGCTGGTTATAAAACAGGTTGCATATCATCTATAACTCCAGTGTAACATCTGCAGTAGGAGTGTAAGATGTAGGAGACTGCTGTACATGTGTAATAGCCGCTTCATAGGTGATGGCTTACACTATCTTATTATATCCTTATCATGTTGATAGTGGCATCAGAGTCTATTGATACATGACTGTTTGGTGAGTGGGTGTCTGTGCCCAACAGAGCTCATGGTCCTGGTGGATATGTGAGTATATACCCAGAGAAGGAAACAGACCTGTAGACACTTGCATCATCTGTAATCAAATAACAGGATGTGATGTGCTCCTCAGAGGAGGATTGCTGCTAAAGGTAGCTACAATGTTTCCATAATAGCCAGTGTTGTCACATCCATAACACATATATTTACATGTGAGCATCACTGTCTAAAATAAGCAATAAGTCTTCATAAGCAATAAGTAAACTAAATACATTATTTGGTACTTGTAGTACTGAATGCTCATACAGGCAAGTCCACTAGTCAGCTACTGGTGTTTACTAATGTCAGCTTTGTGTATGTCGCCATCCTGGGGGAATGTAATCTCTATGCCATGTACACTGCCAAACCCACCTAACACCACACCCCACACATTGTCTGGGATGCAGCTACAGGGGGAAAGCTGGAAGGCAGCCCAGTCTAAAGCCATGACTGGACTGGACAGTCATGAGGTGTAGGTTAACACATGCATCTCATCATCACAACCAACACATACCCTTACCAGAACACAGTAAGGACATCCACAGACACTACCAGAAATCACACACATTCACAGACGCTTCTAAGTATCTGGCCAAACAAGTGACCTCCCAAGCTGGAAGAGACAGACAATGAAATACACAAACTGTATGACATAGTTTGCATAATTGTGCCACACCTCAGAACATGTGGCAGAAAACATGCCCAACAGTACTCATTTGTGAATGCAAACTCTAGCACTATGTTACACACCAACCTATACGAGGGGCATACAAACTGTCAGCTGCATGCCTGCCATGATTAGCCACATACCCATACACTCAGACCACCTTTTGAGCTATACACATGGCTCTGGCATATTCCATGTTGTTGTGCAGGACCTGTGATGCAGTAGCCTGGACTACATGGAAACACATTCAACCCGGGGATCACATCAGTCACCCTGCTAGGCAGGGGTCCAGGGAAGTAAATAGTGTGGGAAGAAATAGCCAGGGAATTGTTATGGCTAGGCTTGTATAGGCCCTAGGACCGATAGTCTAGTACCATCCCATGAACCTATGAACTGTCAGGTCTTGTAGCCCATGCAGGTATGTCCCAAGGCCTGGGTAGCATCCTGCCATTGGCCAGAATGATACTGCAGTATGCGGACAAAAGGATTGTATTCTACAATTGTCTAGTGTAGTGGTGCAAGTCAAAGGGTATCCAGTATCTGTCTGCCTGGGATTACATGGTTGACAGACAATGATGCTTTGCCAGACAGGGCCTGCACCTGCCACCCCTGGAAATCTGGATACTGCCTAGGGATCATGCTTCCCCTATACTGCCTTCATCATGCACAGTTCAAGTGAAGGTCCACTGCTGTTACAGGGACAGCCAAGCAATAAACTGCGGGTCTCGCTACACAATGATACATGTCAGAAACTCTATATGGACACACATATGTCAATCCCTAACATGGAGAACATATCTGTGAAGTGGCTGAGACATGTTTCAATGCTCCGTAGAGCACACCTGCATGACCATGTTATAACACATATCTCACCTCTTGCCCATTATCCTTTATTGGAACACAAAGGCCGCATGTGTGTCCATATTCCTGAAGGATATGTACACCCACACACTAGCTGCACTTGCATAACTTCAGATGCATTATGCTTAGCAACTACCTTTGTGCCAAAGTGGAATTCAAATTGTACCTTGCGACAGATCACCCACCATGCTGCGGATTTCCCAACTGTCATAATGTGCTGTAATGGGGAAGATTAGGTCTGAGACAGAAAACCATAATAATGGCTACTCTCAACTATTCCATTATGAACTGGGAATACTCCTCATATAACAACACCTGTGCTCAATGCATGTTGGATTCCATCAACCCCAATGACTTGGATCACAGTAGTCACACAAACAGGGCTAATAGTATACTACACATAGTCAGTCTCCAATGCCAATGTTATGTTTCCTAAGAGCAAAGTGGTGACTGTCATGGCACCCATGCAGATGGACAATGCATGTGCAAATGCTGAATCCTACACAAATGAACCTTAAACAGTCACATGCATGCAGTGATTGTACCGTTGAAACAGAACCAAGATTCAACCAAACACAAACAAGAAGGCAAACTGGTGGTACCATGCTTTAAACTGTACCACATAAGGTAGTAACTTTTGCAAGAGTGAACACACATGAGTGTAGGTGATCCCTGGTCAGCCTCAGTAAGATGCAGATACACCATATAAAACCACACAAAGCTACTGTAAAACTAATCAGCCACATATTATGAGGCCAAGCACAGAGCATTCTATAGCTGTGTCATTAATCGTAATGGCAATGACAAGACCTGCTGTGCTGCACAGCACTATGGCATGGGAAGTATTGCACCTACACACATAGCATCTGTTCATCCAGATAGGGTCTTGGAGAACCTAAACCCACTCCCACTCCCCCCAACAGGTACACTTAGTTATATATCCATGTACACTACAGGGCCCCTGTAATAACAACTATGCAGGTTCAAGCTGCACTCTCTGAAGCCATACATACAGCTTTCATGGGACCTGTCAACATCCCAGGGTGTACCCTACACAAATGTAAGAACAGTCAGCTATCCACATACACATCATGTTCAACCATAGCTCCATGTCAGGCTGTGTACACACCAAATGGTGCACAGCAACAGTTATCACACCCCACAAAGGTGGAGACACCATTGATAATGGGAAATAGTGCACAACTACCCTGCTGAGTCTGTTCTGTAAGGCCATGAACCGTGAGCAACATATTTGATGTACTCAGTACAGATGTAGATGACAGTAGGGTTGATTCACACTGCATATCATGACTTTGCCAGGTCGTAGGACACCATCACCCATACGGTGTTCCAGCTACACTCAGTAAACTAGGTGTATATTCCTATGTCACAGGAGTGGTTGGCAACTGGACTGCTGGCAGAACCAACACTACAGAAGGTGTCTGACTAATACACACACATCAAACCAGTGCCAGCTACAGTAATACAGGATTAATTCCTGGTACTCCCCCACTTTGTTATCTATACCACACAGACTAACACAGAAGGCATCTGCCTATTGATGTTTGCAAATGACTATGAACTAGGAGCAATAGTTGACGCAATGTGTGCTGCGTTCAACATACAGAAGGGCCTTTGTGTGTCAGATGTATGGTGTGTGATGTATCACCACAATCTGACAGCTAAGTATTGCATTGTCATCCCCATGTTAAAAACTGTGTACCCATGAAATACCACCTAGGCAGCGGTCAACATAATGGCAACTGTGTGTGTATGGGATGCAGCTGGACATTAGCCTTTCCTTTGATAGTTACTTCACCACACCAGTCAGGTAGTCATATGTGGCACCTGTAATCATGACAGGGTGCCATCCAGGAATATAGAAATAATTGCTTAGCCATACTAAACACTCATGTGACCCATAATAGATTACATATTTCCTTTAAGGGTTATTGTCCATGTGTAGATGGCCTACACTGCCCTTCTCAATCCCTATCTCCACTATGTAGCATGCAGCCTACCCTGAATAAAGCCATGTCCAACCCAGAGGTGTTAGACATGCTACACTTAACACATGCTGATCCCAAATAAACACATACTTCACGGACATCCACCTTTCTAGTACAAGGATCACAACATGCCTGACAGATCTCTGTCCCAGACACTTAACATACTCTTGCCATACTATGCATTCCTGTCCAGCAAAGCTGCACATCGCCCATCTCTGTGACATGGTGTGATGACTGCATGCCAAATATATCAGTAACCCTGTGGATCAGTTCTGTGGCACTGCTTGAACTGGCCACTGAAACTTACCTGTCTGTTGCCTACAGCTAGGTAACCTGTCTGCCTAGGCTCATAAATGGCCCAGGGCATATAGCCTACTAGATCACTATGACCATACATGCTATAGTTGATATCCAACCCTGCAAATACCATTAGGCTAGCTATTGCCCCATGTGTTACATATGTGCAACACAGGCAATACATGGCAGGATGCTACACAGTTGTACAGTGCCATGTAGATGTATACGGTAAAACACATAACATGCTTGCAAGTCTGCAGGGCCACAGGTCATGTCCCTAATGGCTATGTATGACTATATATGTGACATATACACAGCATTAAGGTCAATTGCATTAATGTGAACACATCCAGGCATGTGCTGATAGGTAAAGACACCAGTACAGGCAAACAGACATGCCCACATCAAAACAACATCCACATAGTGTATGAGCAATGTCATCACATGACACACACATATATGGTGATAACATCACATCACCAGTAATTGTCAAATGTGTGTGACTTATTAATGTCAATGGTGTTAGTGTCCTTACCAGCCTCAGTAAGAAACTGAGATCCCTCATAAAATCCTCCAAAACTAGTTACAAAAATAAAATTGCCAAAGATTACAAAGACAACCACAAGGCATTCTATAACTATATTAAGAATCTAAATGGCAATGCTCATATCTGCTCTGAGCTAAAACAGAAAGGCATTAAATATACCGATCCCAAGGATATTGCCAATATCCTGGCAGATCGATTCAGTGCCAACTCCACCCCCCTCTCACCCCCTAAATGGCCCATCTCAATACCGGATGATTGCCAAATTCTGGTAATAATGGCCACACAGGTAAAAAACACACTCTCCAAAGCTAAGAATACATCATCCATGGGACCAGATGAAATCCCGGGCTGTGTACTACATGAACTACAATATGAACTGGCACCTCACCTAAGTGTCATGTTTAATCATAGCCTCACCTCAGGTTTCATGCCCACTGAGTGGTGCAGAGCTACAGTTATCCCAGTCCACAAGGGGGGATCCACCTTGGATCCCGGAAACTACCGTCCCATCAGTCTGACAAGCCTTATCTGCAAGGCCATGGAGCGTATTATCATGGAACTTATAAACAAAGACATTAGCAACCTTCAAACACTAGACCACACCCAATTTGGGTTCATGAAGGGCAGATCTTGTCTCCTGAACCTGATTGACTTTTTCGAATCAGTCTCCAAAGCCATGGACAAGGGTAAGGTGGTCCACACAGCCTATCTAGACCTTGCCAAGGCCTTTGACACCATCCCCCACTCTGAAATCATAGATAAACTTACTAAGCTGGGCATTAATCCCTACGTCACCCAATGGGTTGCTAACTGGCTTACTGATAGAATCTATACTGTAAAAGTAGCCGACTCCAAATCCAGCTCCAGACAAGTGACAAGTGGAGTACCTCAGGGTTCAATCCTGGAACCGCTCTTCTTTGGCATCTACTTCCCTGAAGTACAGGCCAACACTAAGGGACTCTGGATAACAAAGTTCGCAGATGACTGCAAATTGGGAGACGTTATTGGATCCTCAAATTATGTGGATACTCTACAAAAGGGCCTTACAGAAACAGATGCTTGGTGCCAGAGCCATGGGCTCAAGCTCGCTGCCAAGAAATGTATAGTTATCCCCTTTGGGAAAAAAACATGTATCCATGAATTACCATATAGGTGGCAGTACACTAAACACAGAAAGTGTGATAAGAGACTTAGGGACACAGGTGGACAGTGGTCTCACCTTCGATAGCCACATCGCCACAACAGTCAGGAAATCCTTCTATGTGGCACACCTCATCACTAAAGACTTTTCATCCAGAAAAAAGGAGGTCATTGCCCCACTGTACTCATCCCTCATTAGACCCATTATAGAATACAACACCCCGTTTGGTATGTACCTCTCAAGACATCCGTAACAACTGGAAAGGCCACAGAAATACCTCACTAAAAGAATCACAGGCCGAAAGCAGATGCCCTACGCTGACCGCCTTAAAAAACTCCAGCTATACTCTGTCGCATATCGTCTACTCAAAGGCAATCTCTGCTTAAAATACAAGGCCATGTCAAACCCAGAGCTGTTGGACATGCTACACTTAAAGAAATCCCAATCCCTCAGAGCCACACGCTCCAGGGATCTAACCATTGTCATCACAATAAACAAAAACATGCTGGAGGGATAGGTTCCTGACCCAGAGACACCCCAGACTCTGGAATAGATTGCCCATATTTGTCAAGCAGAGTGCCTCTTTGTCCCTCTTCAAAAGGAACCTTGACGATTGGATGGGAGAAAGGAAATTCACCCCGGGGATCATGTCAGTCGCCTTGCTAGACAGGGGTCCAGGGAAGTAAATAGTGTGGGAAGAATTAGCCAGGGAATTGTTATGGCTAGGCTTGTATAGGCCCTAGGGCTGATAACCTAGTACCAATCTATGAACCTAAGTAGATTTGCAAAGACTTATTTGTAAACTTAATAAATGTGATACACATGTATGTTCAGCTGTACTTCTGTACTTCTCTGTGAGTTACTGTGACCTGTCTCCATCATTATGTCTTCCAGGTATGCTACGTAGCAGGCTGCCAGTGTACACCTGCTTGGAGGATGAGGTCCTTGTCCCATACCTCCTTGACAACCATGCAACACACTTCAGCCATGTGCCACAGGATTCACAGCAGCAGGATGCCCTGTGGGAGGAACTCTGCAGGAGGGTAAATGATGTTGGCAGTCACAATCGCACCAATCAGCAGGTGCGCCGACACTGCACTGACCTCATAAGATGGGCAAAACAGCGTGCTAATGCAACCACCAGGGAACAAGGTGCAACAGGTGGGGGACCATTCATCCAGCCCCCACTAACACGTACCAAGGAGCTAATGGCCAACCTGGGGACACCTGCAGACCTCCATCCACAAGCTTTAGCTGGTATTGTGGAGGTGGGTGTCTCTCAACCACCGAGCCTGGAGTTGCCTGGTAAATCAGTACTGCACATATAACACAACTATATTTCACATAGTTACATGTGTTACTGTACAGTATGTAATGTAACATCATATGCAAGGTATGTATGCACACATGCCACATACAATAGTCTGCAACTCTATGTATGCTCAGATGTGCATACTCCATAGTATAGTGTATTGTACTGGCTTATGTGCTAACATGGACATTGCACCCTGCAGCTATTACACAGGTGTGGATAATGATCTTACTGCTATGACACTCCTGTTTAGGTACCTCTGGCGTTTTGCAGTGACAGCAGCCTGTGTCAGGTGAGATTGCTATTATTTACCAGGCTTGATAATGCACAGATCATATTAATTTCATGTAATCTTCCATAACACACATACACATAATGTATGGTGGTCCTGTTAATAGACACTGGTCAGACCTGCAATGCATTACAGTGGTTATCCATGTGAAACAACTGAAGATTATATGAAACACCTGCACTAAACATTCCAAACTGTCATTGCCAAATGTGTGGACAACTGTGAATACAATGGTGGAGGTGTGTTTCACTGTAGGGACAGGTACTACATATCAGCATTACACATGTTGGGAATACAAACAGTACTGTACAGAGACCATATGTGTGCACACACTCTAAATGTGTTGGAGCTGGAGCATGACCAGCCCACAGGATACACCCTTGTGGATTATACCCTTGCTATGAATGTCACACAATGACATATGCTATCTGACATGTCCATGACATGTAGTGGGCTGACTGCAACACTGCTCAACTATCCTGCAAAACATGATGTCACACATCCCATACATACCACCCTTTGTCTGCATAACCCTGTCCTCAGTGGAGCATATGACATCTATGGGTGTATATCATATGGGATAACATGGACATGTGAAATAAGATGGCCATCCCAACCATTGGACAGAACATGTGTACACATGGCCATGGAGGATGGCCAGAGACATGAAGCAACACACACAGTAGAAGTGATATACATGTGTGTACACTCTGTTGTACATTGGCTCGAGACAATACAACTATGGCCTTTACGTAATGTTGATATGAAACACTAAATATCATACAGGCCTGTGCACAGCTTGTGTAGGCATAACATGAAACCACCACATAACATGTCTTGAACATCTTGAGTGTGTCATGACATGAAAGCATTCACCTATACAGTATCCAAATGCATACATGTGTTGCACAACATACACATATGACATCAGGCCACAGATACAGTACATTCACCTTGCTGGTGTGAGACATCACTGTCATGGCTGCTCCTCATGTGTTTGAGGTACACAAATGGCATGTAGGACATAGAGTACTGCTAAGTTAGCCATGTGTGGGAATAGTTGCCAGGCATCAATAATATGGTTACAGATGTGCAGGGGTGTCATCTGTATACTCTTCTGTGACCTGTGTCACACATTCCACATTAGGGTTTAGTGTGTATACACCTCAGTGACATGGGTCACATTCCACATTAGATATGTATTGTATGTGAACATAGTCATGGTTATGAACTGTCAGTAGCTCACACTGTATAGCAATTGTGAAGCCACATGATGCCCTGCAATGGCTATGCACATCAGCTCAATGTGCAGTATGTCACTGCATATTTGTAGGGCAGACAGACAACATTGCATCAGCTGAAGGCCCATGTTAGTATAACACATCCCTGCATTGGGACACCATTACTGTACTGTAGATTGGAAAGGACACCATTGTGTTACACATGTATGCATGTCGTTCAACACATCAGCAGATGACATGTCATACTACATGTGATTGGCAAGGTTATACACCACACATCAGGCCAGTGTACTATAAACCTGTGCTGGTCTGTGGCACCATTGCAAAGTAGGGACAGCCATGTCAAACATGTGTGTGCAGCCACATGCACAATGTCTGTAGACTCAGCTCAGGGGTAGGCAGAATAATGTTGAACTGACATGCACTGCTTTGGGGGTGATATGCAAGCTAGTCAGGCAAACATAGTATTCAGTTGACATACCCTTCTGCTCATGTCCTCACACATAGGGGCGGTGGCCAACACAAAGCATAAGTGGCAGATGTACAAAGGTCAGCGATGGTCTGTTAACATGTGGTGTATGTTGCATATATCATGGCAGTGCGGTGCAATGGGGCAAAGTGTATGTATTGTGTTGCAGGTATGGGGCATAGGCTACTAACACAAATGATGCAATACAGGTATGTATGCTAACCACCACAATAATTGTGTAAGGTGCATGCCATCTGCTATAACACATGCATGCTGTTGTGTGCCACTCAGGGATGTATGATAACTATCACTATAATTGTCTAAGCTGAATGACATCTGCCATATCACCTGCATGTAGCATGTGTGTGTGTGTGTGTGTGTGTGTGTGTGTGTGTGTGTGTGTGTGTGTGTGTGTGTGTGTGTGTGTGTGTGTGTGTGTGTGCGTGTGTGTGTGTGAGTCTGGTATAACTTATTATGTACAGTTCTTGACTTCCCCTCACAGGTGTTGATGTAGGTGTATTGCCCTCCTGCGGTCCACCTGATGTTAGTGTCCCCACAGACTCTAGCAGTGATGATGATAGTATGATTGAGGTACAGGCAGGGTTTTCAAGGGCTGAATCTGTGCCATTGGTTGCCATTCCACTTGTATCCCCCTCATCCTCGCACACAGTTCCCCTGCCTACACATACCCCATCACCAATGGCCATAGAGGAAGGACAGTTGGCGGGTGGTAGCATGGAACAGGGAAGTGTGGAGACTATGGAAGGTGTGCCTGCACACCATGATCCCAGTCAACTGACTGGTGATGCCCGACACACTCATGTGCCCAGCACTGCTCGTAGGAGGACCACTGGCCAACATGCTCCTGTGAGACAAAGCACATCAGCTGGAGTCACCAGACACACAACAGAGAAGGTCTGAGGCTTCAGAGGGCTGCTGTCCATTCATTAACTGACAACATCCAGGCAATTGCAAAAGCTCACCATCATCTTGCAGATATTTTGGATAGACGATTGGGTGACATGGTGGGAGTCCTTGACAGTGGAATGTCAATCCTTGAGCGTGGAATATCTGTGCTGGAACATCTGATGGGAGTGAGCGTCAGGCACATGGATGTAGGTAAGCTACATCACCTGTTGAAGGTCTACGTGAACATGCTACTGCACATGCCCGCTCCCATAGTGACAGTAGCAGCAGTGCAGCTGGTGCTGTGCAGTCTACACCAGGACACAGCAAGCCATGTGCATTTGGTCCTGGATGGTCCTAACAGGGACATGATTCCAGTGGACATGTGTCATCAGACAGTACCCAATCTGGACCTCTGCCTAGTAGTGCCCTTGCAACCCCTGGCAGGCGCAGGTCAAGTAGCCATGGCCAGACACCATAAACTGTGAAACCTGCCTTGTACAGTCTGCAGCTGTCAATAATACCCCTGTATAGGCTAGCCACATGCCAGACCTGTGTGCATGCATACACACACACACACACACACTGGAAACAAATGTAGGGCACCTCAACACACACACGCATAACATCCACACATGCCCAATGATATCATGGGCACTAACATACACACATGATGTCATCCAATGGTGCAGCCTAGGCCTCTGGCAAACATTATCACCTTGTGTATATGATGATGCCTGTGCCGCATCTCTATCATCCACACCATCGGTGCAGGGACATGCTCATATGGTCTGATGCACAGGGTGAACATACTAGGTAGACAATTGTAGATTAATATTGTTGAGTAGTGTTGACAGGCAGCAGACATACCATGTATTACAGTTTTAGAATGCATTTTGTACGTTTGACAGTATGTATCATGTGTAATAACATTAACAGCATGTTGATCTTGATGTTCTGCCTTCCTCTTTCAGGTGTAGTTGCATGTTCCGGGGATGTCGGTGTTCGCGGTTTGTGTCCCCTATGTACATGTTGACTACTCACAGGTCTGTATGACAATACCTGCATGCACTTTGTAGCTTCCACATCACAGTTATAATCTCCCATGTTTCAATTATGTTTACTGTTCTAATGATCCAAGAGCATGATAGCTGTGTAGTAAGCTACTGTGTTCAGAGCTGTCACATCCATAGTGGGTGACATCACAGGTATAGTTACCTGGTGTGGGGAGGAGGTAAAAGGTGTGTGACATATGCTGTAGGTAGCATCTGCCTGTGTGTCTCAGGTAACCTATTGTCTGTCATGTCCACACATGCATGATTGTGTATACTTAACACACACACACACACACATATATATATATATATATATATATATATATATATATATATATATATATATGTCAGTTCTTCATGTACATGTATGCATGTGTATCACACAGCACAGACACAGATATATCATTTACGGGCCACATACAGGTATCAGGTAGTAAACCAGTATGATGTGCATATATACTGACAGGTAAGATGTACATAGCTGTAAACTTGTGTGTTTACAATAGGAGTCCATTGCAATGTGTTCTGTACATGTAAGTGTATGAGCATGCACAGTGTGGCCTTCTGTGGTTAAAATCGGAGTGCATCCCAAACAGCCCTGTGCTACTAAGTGTATAAGTGTACCCACTGCCACCTTGTGTAATTTGAGTCAGTGCATCCAACAAGCCCTTTGTTACTAAGTGTACGAACATGCCCAGTATAACCTTATGTAGTTGTAGTCATAGTGCATCCCAAATGGCCCTGTGCTACTAAGTGTATGAGCATGCCCACTGTAACCCTGCATAGTGATAGTAGTTGCCCATTACACAGATGGGCATACTCCAGTTCAGGTTCCTGTTGTGTTACAATTATACCTATCAGGCCTACCTATGTACTACCTGCAGATGATGTGTCTTGTTTGTGCATACAGGTTGTAATGGACACCTACTTTAAACACACAGGTTTACAGCTATGTACTTCATGACTGTCAGTATCCCTGTTGTTGTCCTCCATCTTAGAAGGTCATTCTGACTGCCTTGGAATGTGTAATCTCTGTGACATGTCTCATAACTGCATAGTACTGTAATAGTGATCTGTAGATAGGCAGGAGTTCTGAACCCACCACTGGTAACTGTGTGTGTCCACAAATGCTAGAGTGTGTGTGTTAGCAAATGGCTGAGTGTGGTTGTGTGTCTGTATTTGTGTCTGAATCCTGTCATGACAGTGGGCTTTGCTGCATTCCAAAGAGATACCACCTTTTGCATTGGCCTTTATCCTTGTCAACTGCTAAATCTCTCTCTTCCCCCCTCCCCACTGCAAGTAATCAGTCCTGTGATGTCACCCAGCTCAGAAGTGGAATCAGAGTAAGTGTAATTGTATGTGTTCTGTGGCACATACCCCAACTGCATACCACTGTACTAGTTACCTTTACATAGGCAAGACGTGTATGCACAATACTGGCACGTGTGTGCATGTTTGAGTGTGTGACTACCCTGTAGCTAGGCATACATATGTGTAATGTCTTTTAGCACACCATGGTAGCCATCTGTGATGACTGGTGTCTACAAAGTATTACATAGTTAGGAATGGTAAAGAATACACAGTCAAGCACAATACAGTTGGGTATGTTATTTTCCTGTGCCACTGTCAAGCAGTGACACAGAAGTGGTCACTGGGGTGTAAGTCCATACCCATCATTCCCCCACCCAAACTCCACAATCCCCAGGGTAGATTACATTAGCCATCATTCCCCACCCCAAACTCCACATACACAACAACCATCCCTTCTCTGGTGAACTGATTAAGATTTAAATGTTATAACACAAGAAATGCCTCTGTTTTGTGAACACATCAGTTCCTTTGGAACCCTTCTGTGTCACAAAGCGTGTTCAGACATGTGTGTGTGTGTGCGTGTATATATATATATATATATATATATATATATATATATATATGGCTATAGCTGTGTCTGTGTATATGTATATGTATATATATATATATATATATATATATATATATATATATATGTGTGTGTGTGTGTGTGTGTGTGTGTGTGTGTGTGTGTGTGTGTGTACAAATCCTGTAGGTGTATATATATATATATATATATATATATATATATATATATTTATATATATGTAGTTATGACAGTTGTACAGATGTAGACTTGTCTTTGTTGTTTCACAGAGTACAGTGCATTCAAGGGCACTGTATATATGTACACAAGTGACTGCCCCATTTGTTTTCAGTACTGTGGAATACCTGCAGTAAGATGTGCATTATAAATTCCATGCACCATGTATACAGCCCGGATGGCTTAGAGGTACGTCCATTGACCTCAGTGTGTATGGTCCAGGGTTCAAGATCTGCAAACATTGTTGATACTGTCAATAAGGACTGAATAAGACATGTTTAAGCAGTTGTAAGTGGGTGTAAATGTATTTTCGTGACAGTAAGCAAGCGGGTACATGCAGGTAACAGACATGTACAACTCGCAGTACACTTGAAATGCCCTTCTTTGGCAATTCTGCTGATGTCACCCACCTATGAATATACCTCTGGGACTGCTGTAATCCAGTAATCTCCATGGCACCTGCTATAACTGCATAATGCTGTAGTGTGATAAACTAGTTTGGTAGGTGTTCTATTCCAAGACAGGCCAACTGTGTGTGTCTGCCTGATAAAGGAACAATGCTTTTTAAAGTATGCACACTCTTTAGAATTCACATAACCACCTTTGGCAATCCTGCTGATATCACTCACCTAGAAATACACCTCTGGGACTGCTGTAACCCAGTAATCTCCGTAGCACGTGCTGTAACTGTGAAATGCTGTAGTGTGATAAACTAGTTAGGTAAGGGTTTTATTCCAAGACATGGCAGGTGTGGGTGTGTGTTTTACAGTCAGAGCCTGTGTGGAGGTGGCTGTGAGTGTCTAACCAGTGGACATGTTGGGGAGTGGATTTTGTAGTTTTCCTATATGGTGTCCATATTATATGTCATAATGTCCACGGCATGAGGAGTACAAATGTCAATCAGCCAAGGGACTGTGTTGGCAAGCCATACCCCTACATCTGGCAAAAGGCTTGGTGAACAAAGTATGCAACCCTACTGTTACCCGGAATGCGATCTGAACCCATGTGTCATACACAAACACACTTGCCTAGAATATCCCACTATGCTGCTAGCACCCTGCACATTTATGACAGATAGTAGGCATGGTGTGATTGCAGTGGGCTGCAGAGGGCCTGGCACCCGGTCCAGCAGTACAATAGGCACATAATTGTGGACAATGTGCCTTCACTATGTTCCCCACTGGATGCCTGCAACATATGTGGTGCCATCAAATGTGATCCACAGAGGCCATACAATGCCTTACACATGTGCCCTGTATGGACAGATGCCACTGACACCAGGGAATACCTGTATCATGCTATATGTGATGGTTTTATTGAGTGATGCTGACACTTATGCTGCTCTGTCAGCTAATGTAGTTAAGATCATTATAGATAGAATAGAATTTTTGATGTTTGATCTTTTCACTAATCACATGATTAGTGAACCTATTTTTGAATATTTTAAGGTGGAACACCCTGTGATACCTATTGTATATGGACTACCCAAAATCCATAAAAGTGAAACAAATCCTCCTATGCATTCGATAGTATCAAGCAGAGGTTGGGCCACTGAGCCACTGTCCATTTTTGTAGAAAAACATTTACACCATATTCTTGAACAATGTGAGACTGTGTTCATGGACACTAAGAGTTGTTTGAGAGAACTGAGTGACCGCCTTGAATCTATTGATCCTAAATGTTATTTTGTAACCTTAGATGTTGAATCACTATTCACTAGGATTCCTAATTCATGGGGCATTGACAATATTACAGATTTATTGTTAAGTAAGGGTATGAGCTATGATAGAGTTAGATTGTTGTGCACCCTACTTGAGATTATACTTGAGAAAAATATGTTCATTTTCCATCAGAAACATTATCTACAGAGGAATGGCGTGGCAATGGGCACACCCTGTGCCAACAGTTATGCCAATCTATCACTAGTTCAATGGGAGACAGATTATATTCTTTATACATTATGGACATAGAAACATTAATTTTGGACAATATTAATAAAACTACAGTTAGAGTTAAACAAGGCAATTGTAAATCTAAAAATGTTGTTTATTTGGCTAAGTGTGTTGTATGTACAGTATTTTATATAGGCAAAACAGTACAGCAATTGAATAAACGTATTTATAATCATTTGTACAGTATAAAAACGAGAAATGAGAACAATGCTTTATATAAGCATATTAAAAAACATGGGGACAGGCATATATTTAAATTTGGGATAATCGATTTTGTTTTAATAAACAATTGTGGAGGAGATTTTAATAGACAGTTATTGTATAAAGAAACGTGGTGGCAGCTGTTTACTGATGCGGCTCAGGAACCAGGCTTGAATTAGTCCATCAGTATAAAATATATGTTATAAGTAGTAACATGTCAAAACTATGTTTTGACTATTGTAGATAACTACAACATATTTTATAATTTATATTTTATAATTCATACTTTATACTAAGATGGAGAGCTTGTTTATGTATAGAATTAGGATGGTTTCATATCTGTTTTAACATTCATTCATCAGCTATTTAGTACTATGCAAGTACTGGGTTTTTAAATTTCAAATTTTGTTTTGGCGCCAAAAAGTTTATTTAATTATGTTTTGTACCAATGGTTATTGTTCTGAAGAAGCTTGGTTTGGTACGAGTTAAAGCGCTAAACCAGTGGAATATATTTTAATAAATTGGTTTTAAAAGGCATCCTTTTGAGCTGTTATTCTTCGGCAGTTTTGGGCCATTGGTGATACTCAAGACACGGGAATTTCAACGTGTATTGTTTTCAGATTATATTCTTTCTAACAATGTTTTTTGTACCTCAATAGTTTGGTATAAACGCTTTGTTGATGACATTTTTTTGTTGTGGAATGACACCGAGGCACATTTACATGAGTTCTTGAGGTATATTAATACTTTGAATGCCTTTCTTAGGTTTACACATAATTACTCTCAGACTGAAATTGAGTTTTTAGATGTTAGAGTGGCTAGAGATGATATGTGTTCGGTCTCAACAACGTTATATAGGAAACCAATAAGGAAGAACAATCTCCTACACAACAAGAGTATGCATCCGAAACACACTAAGCGGAACATATTAAAAGGGCAGATTTACCATATTATGAGCCTATATAATCATGAGGAACAACTGAGAGCTGCATTGGGCACGTTGAAACAAAAATTTTTAGATAGAGGTTATAAAGAGTATGACATTGATTTTGAGATTAGAGAAGCATGGAAGCATAGGCAAGATAGGTATGCAACTTACTACACCAAGAGAGACATGGAGCCTCGACCAGATAATGGTGGGATATTGATTTCTTTTGAGCCACATAGTAGAGATGACATAGTTAGAATGCCTCTCACTTTCTCAAGCAATACTGAAGTGGTTTGAGACATCATCAAGAATAATTGGGATATTTTATCCACCATAAGTGAATTAGAGGGATTGATAGGTAGCACACCTCAATTTTCCTTTTGAAATAATAAATCTGTGCAAAGACACCTATGTTATAAGACCAATGACACCCCCAGAACTACTACATCCGATAGACTAGGGACATATAGTTGTAGGAAATGTACAGCCTGTACCTACATCCACAGAGGTGCAGTCTTTGTACACCCCACGTTAGGTTTTCACATTAGTTGTAACTTCTATGCTGATTGTACAATGAAGAATGTTGTTTATTTTTGTTATTCCACAGAATGTTACTCTTTCTATATAGGCAAAACAAATCGCTTATTTAAGGAAAGAGTCCTAGAACATCTCAGGGATATAAGAAATTGCAAAGAAAGCAATGCCTTAGCCATGCATGTTAAAAAGGAAGGTGTTAGTCATATGTTTAAGTTTCTAGTCCTGGAGATTGTTAAGATGAATATGAGGGGAGGTGATGCTAGAAATAAAACTGAGAAGGCTGAGCAGAGGTGGATACTGCTGTTAAATGCTGACAGACCTCCTGGTTTGAATAGCAGGATGTCGCTTAAACCTGCCCTCAAATCAAGGCGTTTGAAACATTGAATCCAATTGTTTCACTATTTTATATAAGTGTATATGTGTGTACTTATTTCTGCATCAAGCTCATTGATTTTTGATTGTGTAGGTTAGTCATGCGTGTATATATATTTCCTAGATGTATATAAATGTATATAGATTTTTTACAAGTATTTTGACAAATGTGCACTTGCTCTTTTAAGTTTTTTTAAGTGTTAATTAGCGTTTCAGTGATTGGACAGTTTGCATTGCATCATAATATAAAATGAGTATGTTTGATTTTATATGTAGTCTGATGAAGCAACTGTTTTGGTTGTGAAAGCGCTTACTGTTCTGTTATCGTGGATTAAAGTTCCGATGTGTTTTCACTGGCATGTATAACCAGTGTGTTTTTTACATTTATAATACCTGTATCATGCTATCAATGCAGGTGAAGGGGCAATCTGCTGTCTATAAGCAGGTCCTGCCACACCAGGCCAGTATTGGCATATCTGAGGATAGCAGTCTGTGTACACAACATGTGCCAGCCAAACCAAGTACATTTGTACATCTCACTGTACATTATTGTGGGACATGCACATCCCAGGCAATGTCCATGTCAAGGACTATCAAACACAGACATGGCATGCATTGCAAAGCAATGGCCATACACAATGGTAACCAGGATGACAGGACAGTTCATACAATACCCATCTGTGTGGGACATTGCAGACACTACACCCCTGAATCACACTGCACACCATTGTCAGGTGGCGTGATGCCAAAGATAACCTCTCACCCAGCCTTTTACAGCCATCTTGCACAGCCAACCACTACACACCCATGAAGCAATGCACACATGCATGTCAGTACTGGCACCTTGTGTCTGCGTGTGGAGTATGATGCTCCTAACCCCAGTCACACCCAGTATTACTCCCACTGGCATACTGACTGATGTCAGACACGTTCACATGCCCTAGCCCATAGAACCTCCGGATATCCCCTGTGGTGCATGTAGTACCTGTGCATTACTGCAGTATGGCAAACTAAGTAATTAGGAAGTGTATTTGTGGGCCTGGCAAAGTATGGCAATGTGTCTGAGTCCCTTAGAGAGTGTGGTTGTGTTGACAATGGCATCCGTTCATGTGGGCAGCCGTGTGTGCTACACCTAATGTATGTCCACTATATCTCTGTTGCAGATGTCGCTCACCAGCACACATATATGTTCTTAAAGCACACCAACATGTCAGCTTTGTGGCACATGGAGTAGCTGCATGCACTTGTAATAGTAATGGCTAGTCAGTCAGGGGTTTGAACCCCTGTACTGGTAGGTTTGGGACAGACGATGCTTAGGTTTTAGTCTCCAAGCCCTTCTCTGATGTACTTTGCCTCTATCTGTCCCTCCCACAGACTCTCTGGTGGATGTGGAGTTGTACACCTGCTCAGCGGCAGCTTGTGTTTTGTAAGTGATGGTCATGATCAGGTGATGGCCTCTGCACCTATTGCAGTCCTCCTCTAGCTGATGGCCTCTGCACCTATTGCAGTCCTCTAGCTGATTACATGTGGAACAGCTGGGGTGATGTTCCCATAGCCAATTGCATGGAAACACAGTACAATATCCAGGAACATCATGATGGTGTTTGCCCATGACAGTAACTGTGAGTGGAACCTGGATCTGGTGTTTGGTAAACAGCATCACAGATGATATCTGAATATTCCTGAAACAACATACACAGTGGAAAATAGCCTAAAGACAGGAGGGTGATGTGCCAGACATGACTACAACATGTAAGTGTAGCTATGCTTCATTGAGACTACTGCCAGTTTAACAAGTTGTGTGTGGTAATGACTATTCTGCATGTTTTAAAACTGACAAGACAGTGCTCTCTTTGTGAAGGAACCCCCATCTGTAGGGCCATCTGTGGCCTGGTCAGTGTGTGTGGAACTATTTGTTTCCTGTGTTAATCACTGAACACACATCTGTGAACTGCAGAGGATTGCAGTCAGTACATGGTGATAGTGATGAGAGCTACTTCCATCGCATCTCTGATTGGACATATGTTGCATGAAACAGTGGTACGACAGTCACTGTCTGTGGTTCTCACAGTGACATGCCAACAATGGGCCACTGTTCATAGCTGCAGTCACGTCTTCTACACCTTGTACAGATGTCATGCAGTGTATATGCATGTGCTGTGCTCCCTCTGCAAATGTATACCATCTGTTGTGTTGGGTTGATGGTCATATCTATGCATGCTGTTATAAGTAATTTTGAATGCTGTTGACTATTACTAAGCCATATATGTGTTAAAACTGCAACACCATAGGCTGTATGGGTTTGGAGGTCCCAGCAGAACCTCCTGTCCCACTTCAGCTGGCCATGGCACCGGGCACTAGCACATCTGGGGCCCAGCCTTGGACCTCCACCTCTGTTGGCTCTGCACCACCTTCTGGTGGAACCGCCACTGAGGATGGGGCTTGTTCCCCCTGGGAGCAGGTCCAGACAAGAACTTGTCCACTGTTGTACAGTAACAGACGTGGTACGTAGGGAGGCTCAATTAGGGATTTCGAGGCCAGATATGCCAGCTCGAGGGCAGAGTGCCACATTTAGAGGGTGAGCCTGCCCCTCCTAGACAGCCCACAGCACAGCCACCTTTGCGGCTGTTTTGGTGCAGTGGTGGCTGCCCATGGCTGGGGACCTCTGTCCCACTGTTTCCATCTGGGTGCTCATGGGCTTGTGACTGCCAAACACCCCTCCCTGTCCAAGGTGTATCCCCCCACATGTGTCATATACCAACCCTGTATGTTGTCTTATCTGTCACCCTACCCAACCTATCCTCCACGAGCATACCTACTCTCCTACCCCCACATCCCACTCTCACCCTACGGAAACAAAAGGCCAATCAGTTCTTAGAACAATATTTGCTCCATTTATAGCTGTCCATTTCACACACGTGTCCACTGGACACATGTAACCTTTTTAATATGCATCACAACATACTCCAGTTGTCCTCACCCCTATCTCTCAGGCACACGATCCTGGTATGCACATGACATAAAGGTTCCAGGTACACATGATGCAGATGACCACATTGTACACACAACACTACCGGTCCCTCTATGGTTACCCCATTTAACTTTTTCATGATGATGGTGTCCCACACAGCACCTTGCAAGAGTACTGTTCTTACATAATAATTGGACAGAAACTGTTGTGTTAATGTAAATAAAATGCACAGAGTGATGTATTTGGCCAATGTACAAATGTTTGCATGCATTAATGACATGTCTGTCTGAGGGATTCTTGATATTACATAGGACAACATCAGTACATAATACAGGTGTTGCTAGTGTTTCCCTTTTCATTCCTTTTTAATGCTTTGTTGTCACATGGGATGTTCTTGATAAATCTATATATGTGTATGTATTTATATCTGGACATAAACACACACACATACATGTACATGATGGAATACATTTCCTATACTGCTGAATGACTGTGCTGGATGATATGTTTGTGATAACATGCAATGTCTGTATATCTGCCATGGCTTAGTAGTAAATCACATTGGCTGTGTGTGTAGGGTCCTGGTTTCGAGCCTTGTAGAGGCTGTTTATTTTGTTGCTGGGCAGAACAGGGCTATTGGATACGGAGTGATTAAGGCACATTA
>NC_056746.1:1493626539-1493646774 GCF_019279795.1 Protopterus annectens
ATAGGTAAAAATTTTTCTCAGAATTACACCCCACAAACAAAGGTATGCTATAGAGATACGTTCTCTCATCTGTCCTATTCTGTCTGTCTCACTTTCTCTATATATTCATAAACAATCTCCCAGTATTCTATATGTAGATGACCTGGTCACTGCTCTGATATACCACTCTTCCCCGTTACAAAGAAAATAAGATAACTTCTCTGTCCTCTCTCAGTGTATGTCAACCAACAAGCAAAAAACCAAACAACCAAAAAAAACTATAAATGTGTATATGTATATATATATATATATATATATATATATATATATATATATATATATATATATATATATATATATATAGTTATTTATTTGAGTCCAGATAAATACTCACTGCATATCCCCAAAACTGGTCAATCATCTTCATAATACAGAACATATGGAAAGCACCCCTCATTTTAATTATGTTGGCTTAACCAAGCTCTATATTTCCAACACCATGTCAACATAATAAAATCATAAATCATCTCTCTTCTCCATCCATCTATACATACATACATATATGCATATAGGTTCATAGGTTGGTACTAGGCTATCGGCCCTAGGACCTATACAAGCCTAGCCATAACAATTCCCTGGATATTTCTTGCCACGATATTTACTTCCCTGGACCCCTGTCTAGCAGGGTGACTGACGTGAAACCTGTCTGGGTGAATTTCCTATCTCCCATCCAGTCGTCAAGGTTCCTTTTGAAGAGGGCCAATATCTGCTTGATATGTATGGGCAATATATTCCAGAGTATGGGGAGTTTCTGGGTCAGGAACATATCCCTCCAGCACGTTTTGTTCATTGTGATGATACGGTTTAGATCCCTGGAGAGTGTGACTCTGAGGGATGGGATTTCTTTAAGTGGAGCATGTCCAACAGCTCAGGGTTTGACATGGCCTTGTATGTTAAGCAGAGATCACCTCTGAGTAAACAATATACCACAGAGTATAGCTGGAGTTTTTTTAGATGGTCAGCATAGGGCATCTGCTTTAGGTCTGTGATTCTTTTAGTGAGATATTTCTGCGGCCTTTCCAGCTGTTGTAGATGTCTTGTGAGGTACATACCAAACAGGGTGTTGTACTCTATAATGGGTCTAATGAGGGATGAGTACTGTGGGACAATGACCTCCTTTTTTCTGGATGAAAAGCTCTTAGTTATGAGGTGTGTCACATAGAAGGATTTCCTGACCGTTGTTTTATGACGTGGTTATCGAAGGTTAGACTACTGTCCACCTGTGTCCCTAAGTCTCTCATCACACTTTCAATGTTTAGTGTACTGCCACCTATGTGGTAATTCATGGCTACATGTTTTTTCCCAAAGGGGATAACTATACATTTCTTGGCATTAAGCTTGAGCCCATGCCTTTGGCACCAAGCATCAGTTTCTCTAAGGCCCTTTTGCAGAATATCCACATCATTTGGGGATTCAGTAATGGTTCCCAGTTTGCAGTCATCTGTGAATTTTGTTAGCCAGAGTCCCTTAGTGTTGGCCTGTACTTCAGAGAAGTAGATGCCAAACAGGAGCGGTCCCAGGACTGAACCCTGAAGTACTCCATTTGTCACTTGTCTGGAGCTGGATTTGGAGTCGGCTATTTTACAGTTGGCAACCCATTGAGTGACATAGAGATTTATGCCCAGCTTAGTATGTTTGTCTATGATTTCAGAGTGGGGAATGGCATCGAAGGCCTTGGTGATGTCCAGATAGGCTGTGTGGACCGCCTTACCTTGTCCACAGCTGTGGTGACTGATTCGAAGAAGTCAATCAGGTTCAGGAGACAAGATCGGCCCTTCACGAACCCAAACTGGGTAGGGTCCAGTGTTTGAAGGTTGCCAATGTCTTTGTTTATAAGTTCCATGATAATGTGTTTCATGACCTTGCAGATCAGGCTCGTCATACTAATGAGAAAGTAGTCCCCAGGATCCAAGGTGGATCCCCCCTTGTGGAGTGGGATAACTGTAGCTGTGGGTATGAAGCATGAGATGATGCTATGATTAAACATGACACTTAGGTGAGGTGCCAGTTCATTTTGTAGTTCATGTAGTACACAGCCCGGGATGTCATCTGGTCCCATGGATGCTGTATTCTTAGCTTTGGAGAGTGTGGTTTCCACCTGTGTGGCCATGATTACCAGAATTTGGCAATCGTTTGGTATTGAGATGGGCCCTTTAGGGGGTGAGAGAGGGGTGAATTTGGCACTAAGTTGATCTGGCAGGATTTTGGCAATATCCTTGGGATCAGTATATTTAATGCAATTCTGTTGTAGCTCAGAGCAGATCTGAGCATTGCCATTTAGATTCTTGACATAACTATAGAATGCCTTGTGGTTGTCTTTGGAATCTTTGGCAATTTTACTTTCGTATCTAGCTTTGGAGGATTTTATGAGGGATATCAGCTTCTTACTGAGGCTGGTAAAGGAGTTTTTTGCACCCTGGGATTTTCCTCTTTCCTGCAACAGTTTATTCATTCTGTTGTATAGTTTGTTTATGGCAGGGGACTACCAGATTGGTTTCCTTTTTTTGGAGGAAAACGTCTTGGTTCTGTTTGGGATGGCAAGGTTCATGCATGAGTGGATGTGCTCGTACAGTGCCTACCACCAGATTGGCTTTCTTTTTTTGGAGGAGAGCATCTTGGTTCTATTTGGGATGGCACGATTCATGCACGAGTGGATGTGCTTGTACAGTGCCTTAGTGTAGGATTCAGCAGTCAAACTTTCAGCTCCCGTCTGCATGGGTGTCATGAAGTTTGTCACTTCTGACTTGAGTAGCATGATGTTGGCTTTTGAGAAGTTTTTTATAGAGGTTTCCTTACATGGGGGGTGGGGGTGGGATGTGGATGTGAAAGGTGATTTGCTTATGGTCAGACCTGACCAATGGGGGGGGGGGGGTCCTCCACAACCCCTTTTTCTATTATATGCACATGGGGTCAGGATGTCACTTCAATACTGAAAATCATTTAGAGATAATGCTCATACCATCTAAAGCTTATCCCTGCCATGATTGTTGTTCCATACCACACACAGTCATTTACATTCATCCTGCCTATTCTGGGCAAAACAAATAGTCACACTTTCTCTATCCAGAATGTAGGGCAGCAATAGGCAGAGGAGTCCTACTCCTCTTCAGCTAGAATATGGACTTTCACTAATAACTGCTGCCTCAGAAAAGAATGTGTCAGCCCTACAAACTTCAGCAAGCACTAACTTTAGACTTATCATATTTATCTCCTCCAAAGAGGTCATAAGCAAAGCAAAATGGAAGTATACATATCACTCCTCACTTCCCTATTGAACAAACTAATGAACGGCAAAACATTTCACTTTTACACATGTCAACTACCCAAATGTGGATAACATATAACCTAAAATCACTATCCTCCCTGAACGTAACCATTCTTCATAGCAAACTCCATTTTGGTAACCAAAGCTTCCCAATAATGGCTCCCCAGACTGGGGAGTCTGTCACAATCCACCCCTCCATTCCATAAATTCAGATTAGAACTTAAGAAACACCAGAAGAAACAAGCATCCTGTAAATGATTCAGCTTTCAACATGATAATAACAACTACCCACTAATCTCCACCATAGCTCTTAAGAATACAATACCATCCGGCTAATATTTTATTTTATTTATTTATTTTATTTTACATTTGTTGACTGGGATAGTCTAATTGGATTTATGTCCATTTTTATCAGAGTCCCAGGGAGATAAGCTCCAAGAGATTACTAGACTACTAACATACAGGTACTAGTTGTTATACAGTTAAATACTATAAATTTTAAACAGTTCAGGAATCTTCACAGTTTATACAAAAAACATGTTACAAGCATTAGATAAGATATTTTAGACTTTATGTACAAGACTTCATTAGTAACTAGAAAGTAATTGTTAAACAAATACATACTTCAAGTTTCAACAGTTCAGCAATGCTCACAGTTTAAACAATAATATAAGATAACCCACCTCCTCCCACCAAGTCTGTCACTCCATATACATTCCCTCTCTAACCCAGTTTCTCACCTTCTCCCGTGTTCCCCACCTTAACACTCCAACCCTGCCTCTATCTCACTGTCTCCTTTTGTGTATATATTTGATTTTCCTGCAGCTCTTACACCTATTAATACTCATTTTTCATCTGATGAAATATTGTACTAAAATCCTCTACCATGTTTTGACTATAACATTTTAAATTATATTTTTTGCATACTCAACTTTTGTAATATCTAAGCCTGGTTTTCCCTCTTCTATGCTATACATTCTTCATTGTTTTGAGTGTAATATTCTTAGATTATACCATTACTGATCTGTACTTTTTTTCTTGAATATTCACTATTTTTGATTATCCAATCCGAGCCTAAAAACAGTCCAGCTGGACCAGTACTCTGCCCTTGTTAACAAAGAATAAATGGAGTACATACATTACATTTGCTTGATGACAGAAGAAGTTGATAAGTTGTGTAGTTTGCCTTTTTAGGAGTCTGAGCATTTTATCTCCTGTCATCCCTACCTCACTTCTCCCCATTTTTCCACTTGTCCCAAACCTTCTTGAACACCTCTGTGGAAACCCAGTCACCAAAGACACTAATCCCACTTGGTTTTCCTGGGTTAAATCCTTTGGAATGGCATAATTATGGTCATGTTTATGTTGTTTTAACTACCAATATATTAGCTTCACATGAATTACACAATACTACACAAACAACTGACATAGAGCAGCAGTTAAAGTTATCATCTGCCCCATATGTTCTATATATATATATATATATATATATATATATATATATATATATATATATATATGGCAAAACTGCATCACGGCATTTGCCACAAACTTGCAGTAACTGCAAAAAACCCAGAAAAATGTACCTTTGTTTTTGTTATTGCAAGAGACATTAAGGACATTTCTTTCTTAAATGTTTTAAAAATGGCTTCCTCATGCTATAAAATGTAATAGCAAGGCCATCTACCATATAAAATCCCTGAGATACCCTGTAGTCCTTTCTGATTTTTTCTCATGATATTATAAATGGTGTTAGCATCAGACCTATTTATAATGCACGTCTGCACTGTTAACCCTCCTAATTTATCATTAATGTGACAATCAACTTCTTATCAGAAATCAATACTAGGCCTATGTTAACCCTTATATTCACTAGCCATGTCTGTAAAAGTTCTTTTAATCTTTTTGCTATCATACCCACTCCTTCTGAACATGTTTTAACGTAACTGCAGAACATTTATTTTTAGTTTATTTTGCTTCTGTTTACTGGGTTTGTCTGAGTGGATTTAGTCAAAAAAATATTTTCAGTGGAGGCCCTGGGAGAAAAGTTCAAACAGATCCCAAACATTTTTAAACAGACATTCAGTAATATGTAATAAAGTTACACATTCCTTTCCTAAGTAGATTAAATTCTTATGAAATAAAAATAACTATTATAGTGTAAAAGATGCTTATTCATTAGTAGATGTTGAACATTGATCATCTGAAGAGGTGTATCATGCTTTAAAAAGGATGGCCTGCACCTATCTCCCCTAGGCTTCCAAATATTGGCTAAAACTTTATCCAGCTCATTAGAGTATTTTCAGTCAATGCCAGCTTGACAAACCACTGCTATAGCAAATCAAACCCAAATAAACTTAAACATGTTAGTGCTCAATGATAGCAGCCTGAACAAGAAACTCCATACCCTACAAGCTTGTCTCACTCAGAAGAATATAGACAGCTGTGCCATTACTGAGACATGGTCTAAATACAGAGAAAGTACTCCAGTATTGCAAGGCTTCAGTGCCTTCCACACATTTAGACCACAAGCTGCACAGACAGGGAGAAAAGGTGGAAGATTCTCAGTCTATATTAGCAGAAAGCTTAACTCTAGGTTGGTTTCAGAAGATGATGCCCAGGAATTTATCCACATGCAAATCACCATAACATATTCTAGCAATCCATAGGTCACCCTCTATGTCCCCAGAATCCCATAGCTCGTACATTGACCTTCTGGAGATACTAACCATGAAACCAAATAACCACCCCTCTGTAGACTGGGAATATACACTGCTTCATACTCACAGGCACAACAATTCCTGAACTTTCTTAATGCAAATACTTTTGACCAGACAGTGCTGGGCCTGGTACTCACCAATATGAGAGACTGCTGCATAACCCCCTGCATTACTTGCTGCATTGCCAGCTGGCTCCAAGACAGGACCCAGGAAATCAGGACTGGTGATACCACCTCCTCTAAGAGACCAGTCACCAGCAGGGTATCTCAGGTCTCCATGCTGGGACAACTCTTACTTGGCATCTACTTCTCAGAGGTAAAGGCTAATGTCAAGGGCCTTTGGCTGACCAAGTTCACTGATGACTGCAAATTGGGAGCTATCTTACATTTACCCATGGCACAAACATCTTACAAGAGAGTCTAACAGACAAGTGACTGCTGCCAGGGTTACAGACTAAATCTCAATGCCAAGAAGTGCATTATAGTGCCATTTGGGAAAAATGCCACCCATGCTAATTACTCCACTGGTAAGACACCCCTAAAGAAAATCATTCTATTTTGCCAAACTTAAGTAAGGGCATGACATCCAGGTCCAGGGAAGTCATAGTACCACTTTATTCAACCCTTATCAGACCCATCATTGAGTATAATGCCCTCTTTGGGATGTACCTGACTAAACATATGCAACAGTTAGAATGCTCACAAAGGTTCCTTAACAGGAGGATCCAGGGTGTAAACACATTGTCTATATGGGTTACCTTAAAGTCCTATCTCTCTACTCTGCCTCCTGCAGGTTACTAAGAGGAGGTACGAAGCATCCTTGGATCCAACTCTAATGGACAGTTTGCATATCCACAAAATGAACAGCATCAGAACCACCAGATCCAAAGATTTTAATTGTGCTTGTGACATAAAAAAGATGTCAGTGAGAGAGATGTGTCTCACAGGATTCCCATGCTCTGGAACAAGCTCCCCATCCATGTGAGGCAGAGTTCATATTTAAGTGTAACCTTGACCAATGGATAAGAAATTGGAAAATTAATCTGGGTCTGAACCCCATGTTTCTGATAGACAGAGGCAGACAGTTATGCCCAAACTTACATACTCCCTCCACCTAACCTCTAGAAATATCCAAACGAACATACCCCTTCCTGATAAATGCCCATAATACATAGGAACAAAATTGGGTTGGATTGCATGACTAGGTTTATAAAAACCTTGGTGGTCATTATTCTAGTATATAACTATGAATCTATGAACAGTGGGGTTGTCAAATAGATAACATATCATGTGATTACTGTTTAGAAATTCAAAGAAATAGAAATTAGAGAAGGAACTAAGTAGGGCAAAAATTATATGTTAAGATGAAGTATGCCCTTCAGATTCATAGATAATTATTTATATGGCTATCACAAGGTTTATATGAGAAGTATAGAGGTGGTGGGTGAGCAGTCATACAAAAATATGTATATGGCTGGGAGATGCTAGTAGAACTGTTCAGGTATTGATGAAGACTGGTTGTGGAGCATAGGATTCTGAATGAAGAGAAATGGTTTAACGATGCAGCAAGCAGATGATTTATTTATTTGTCTTTGTTGACTGGGACAAGTCTGACTGGGTAAAATCTATTTTCAGTGGAGGCCCAGCAGTGTTGACTATCTTACCGATACACATAGTAAGAGTTTATTGCTAGATCGAAGGTCTCTATTGAGTAAATAGTACAGTAGAGTATTTTGTAATGTTGGGCATTTGTCGGGAGAGTACAATTGGTTGAGGGCAATGATTAGCTGTAAGTATGTCAACTGATTTGGGAGTTCATGCCAGTTTAATTGTTTTAATGCAAGGCAGTGGTGTTTTATAAGGTTGGCTGATTGCAAATTTAGCTATTCTGAATTAGCAGGAGGCTAGTTTAGTTTTATACGCAGTATTGATATGTATAAGAATAGAGGAAGCATATAACTGGGAAAGAAAGAAGGAGGTATGTTGCTGCTAAAGTAATCCTTGCTTGATCTGTCATTTAGTGTTTGGCCCCATAGGGGGAGCCAAGTTTTTAGTGAGCTTTCTTGATGGAATGAATAATGCAGTGATCACATTTGAGGTTGTCATCTATTATGTCTCTGAATAGTTTAGTTTGGCTTATGGTTTCTATTTTGGTGTTATTACTTAAGGTAATATGAAATGTGTGTTTCTGGTTAAGGTCTTGTTTGGACTCAATTGCATAAGCTTGGTTTTATGACATTAAGCAGCAAGTTAGAAATTTCTTAGCCATATTTCAATATCAAGGTAAGATTTTTGAGTGACTTCCTGTAATTTTGTTATGAATGGAGCAGAGCAAATAAGGGTTGAATCATCAGTGTATTGTATGAAATTGTCAAGTGTTATAGCAGTATGAAGTTTATTTATGTAAATATTAATTAAAAGGAGACAAGTATTGACCATTGGGGGAACACCAACAGAGATCATTTGAAATGTTTTGTTGCCATTTAGTGGCCTGCTGATGATTGCATAAATAACTGTAAAACGAAGACAGTGAGACCCAGTGCTGCAAGTTCATTGAGGAGCTTTTGGTGGGACACTGTGTCAAATGCTTTGGAAAGGTCAAGGAAAAATGAAAAAACAAGGTTGCTCTCATTTCTGCATTGATTTACTATGTTGGTAAAGTTGAAGAGGGCAGTAATAGCACTGTGGTTGGGCCTGAAACTGGGCTGAGTTTTGGAACAGAGATTGTGTTTGGTTATATGTTTCATAAGATGAGAGTGAATACATTTCTCAAGGATTTTGGAGAAGGATGATAGGACAGCAATAGGTCTATAGTTTGTTAACTCTGTTGAAGTACATCCTTTGTGAAGGGATATAATAATAGATTGTTTCCAGAAGGATGGTACATAGCTTTCAGTTATTAACTGGCTGATTAGAATGGAGAGAGGGAAGGCTAGTGCTTCTGCACCTATTTTGAAGAACTCATTGGAAAAGTTATCAGCAACTGAGGTTGTTGCTTTTAATTTGGCTAGTAACCTTTTTATGGTTGATGTTGGGACTGGCTGAAAACTAAAAGACAGTGTGCTGCTTTCGAGAATTGATGGAAGCTGAAGGGGTGAAGTGAGGGAGTCATTGCTTAGTAACAGAACTGATTGAATAAAATGAGTGTTGAACGGAGTGGGAATGAACTCTTTGTTGTTTCAAGTAGAAAGAAAGAGTGCAGTATTATGGCCAGGATATAACAGTTTATTTAAAGAGGACCATAAAATCTTGTGGTTGTCTGGTGGTTTTGTTGCAGATTACAGTAGTATAATTTCTTATCAGGTTTATCAAGGATCTTTGTATGGTTTCTGAGATACCAAAAAGTTTGGTAGGCATGTTGTGTTTTATTCTTATATCAATCTTTCCATGCTTTATCTCTTTGCAGCATGAGAAGATTGGTGTATTTTGTCAGCCATGGTGCTGTGTTAGCTTTTACCTTCCTTGACCTAACTGGTAGTAAATCATTTAGTATTTTTCAGAAGGTGTAATTGAAGGGAGTAACTGCTTCATTTAGGGGCACTACTCTTAATACATTTCAGTTGTAGTGGGACAGGGCTAAATATTTTGGTAAGTTGGAGTGAGTATGGAAAAGAAGTGGGTTGAGAATGGCGTTAAGGAAAGTTTTTAGTCTATGGAATAAGCTTCAGTAGGAATTGACAGAAGATTGATACTAGAAGAGGATTTTTAATGTATATGTCTTTAAGGAGTGGGTAATATGTACTAAACTGTGGGAGGAATTAAGCGGTAATAAATATAAGTGCCGGGAGGGGGGAAGAGGATCAAACCAGAGATAAACAATCCAAGTAGCAGGGGACAATCACTTTATGCAGGGAACGTCCAAGCGATGCTAAACAGACCCATTTAAAATCATGTACATTGCTAATTATGGACAAAAATGCTTAGTTATTAGTTGGGAACCTGCAAACTCATTTCTAGCCCAAGTCAAATTGGCTAACAATAGATAAACTATTAAACTGGGAGGGTTAGGAGGCAGTCACAGAAGTTTTCTTAGCCTGAAGCGATGCAGTTACTTTTACAGACGTTTTAACTAGCAGAACATGCAAGCCTTGTCAGCAATTACTCAGCAAATGCAAGCTGAATTACCACTTAACAATAAAGATATACTGGAGAGTTAACTTGTATTTGTTACTTTACATGCCTTTTTCAGGGTCTATATCATATTTTCGAAAGTTTCAAACATTGAACACTATATGGTCGACACCATATGAGCGATGTTTGAAATTTCGAAAATATAAAAAAAAAATAAAAATAAAAAACTATACTTACCTAAATGCTGTAGGCAGGGGGGCAAGCCCCCATGCCCCCCCACACCCCTGCTACTTAAATATTCCTACTCTGAGATCGCACTGCATTGAAGTAAAAAGAAAATATTCCCTATGGCGATTTCTGCGTTACGCATGTGACATTTCGACGTTTCGACCAATCGAGTTCGCTCAATACACGTTCGCCATTTACAATTTTCGATCATGCTATAGGAACCCATTTTTCAAGTTGAAAAGGAAAGTAGAACATGGTAGTCAGGGGGTTCAGTAGTATATGTGCAATGCAGTGTGCTGATTATAAAAAAAGAAGAACCCAAACTGTAGCTTGAAATTACCTAAAAGAGAAAATTGGTAAGGAAAGAGCAGTTAAGAAGCTAGTTTCTAAAGTAAAGAGTCATGCACACATCTAAAGGCAATATGCTAGTGTACAATGAAAGGAACAAGAAAACAAGAAAAAAAACACAGCTGCCAAACAGACAATCAGTTTCATCATACATTGCTATATACATGCAGGTAAGTATACATTACATATAAATATACAATAAAGTATAAGATCTGCATAAGTTCAACCTAATTTATAAATGGGAATATTAGTAGCCATACATCACCTGCAATGTTACAGCTGAATGCATTCCAACACTCTGATTCGGAGTAGAAAGGGCTGATACAAAATCCAATGTGCAATAACAGCAACCCTCTAATTACCCAGCATAATGACCCACAAAATAAATAAATAAGGATTCATGTACATTAAATAAAAATAACAGTCTTTATTTGGGTTCCCTATCAGTTGATCGAGTTTTCAGAAACTTGAACTCGATGTGGTCGTGACCATATAATCGAGTTTTTGAAAACTCAAAGCTTTTGAATGGAGATCTCTGTATAGCAAGGATTGCGAAATTTACCCTTTTCCTCACTATAATGGGATTTTGGAGGTGGTATATATAATTTGCAAGGGATGTGGTGGGTGCAGCCTCCCACATGGGGGGAGTGCAGGGGGGCTTGCCCCCTTGCAAAAACGTAAATGTAGATGTTTGTGGGGTTTTTTTTTTTTTTTGATGTTCAAGTTTTTGGAAACTCAATCTCGATCTTATGGTCGCTTCGATATTTTTTTTTTGAGTTTCGGGAAAGTCGATCATCTGACATAGACCCGGTATTTCTAGCTGGAAGTACAACAGCAATAATAACTCACTTGCCATTAGGAGCAGACATAAGTTACTGCCACAGAACTGGAGACTGTGTGTTTGAAGGGAATATTGTAATCTCAAGTCACTAGCTGTATATGCAAAAGTATTGGCTGGACCTATTTAGTATTGCAAGGAGGGTGAGGGGAAATGTGTTAAAAGGAGTACAGCTACAGAAAATAACAAGAAAACACTGTAAAGAGCAGAGATAATCACAGTAGCAGGAGACAAATCACTCTGTGCAGGCAATTTTAATGGTAAACAGACCCATTTAAAATCATGTACATTGCTAATTATGGACTAAAATGCTTAATTAGTTGGGGGACATGTAAGCTCATTCCTAGCCCAAATTAAATAATCTAAAAATAGATCAAATATTAAAGTGGGGTGGGGGGCAGCCACAGATGTTTCCTCAACATGAACTGATGATGTTGCTTTTACAAAGATTTAACTGAGGAGAAGATGCCAGCCTTGCAAACAAGTAATTTAACTGGGACTGCAAACTCAGTTACCACTTAACAATGAAGACATTCAGCAGAGATAACTTGTATTTTCTACTTTACATGCCTTTAAAAATTGAAAAGGAAAACAGAATCTTTTAGTCATGGGATTCTGTAGTGGATGTGCAATGCCTTGTTTATTGTGAAAGAAGAAACCAAAATGTAGCTTGAAGTTACTGGCCATGTGGAAAAGACACAAGTGACTGCCACAGAAATAGAAAAGAGATAGAGATATATAACAATGGCATTTATCCAGGAGATATACAGGAGCAAATCCATTAATTTGAGAGGTAAAGTTTTATTTGTGTTTTAAATGAGTTGCATTCTGAATGGATTTCAGTGGTGGTGAGATGTGGTTCCATAGTTTAGTTACACCATTTGAATGCCATATAGGAGGAGGCTAGGCCCTCAGGATGGCGGGCACAAATACACCTCAAATGCTGGAACCTTACAGTTCTGGCTACTTGTATGGTGTGGTGTCAGTCACTACTGTGATGCAAAAGTCTATGACTACTACTATTATTATTATTATTATTATTATTATTATTATTATTATTATTATTATTATTATTATTATGCCCTTTGTATTTCTTGCAGTAACTTCAAGACAGCAGGTTAAACAGGGAGAAGTGACACTCTCACAGAGCAATCTGGAACAGAGGAAGCATAAAAAGCAAAACTCCAGGTACATGAACAGTCTGAGCAAGACTTGTGTCAGTAGCGCTAGAGTAGAAAATGCAAAAGGCATTTATTCAAAGCAAGACCAATAAGCAAGCCAACGGAATGAATGAGAACTTCAAATATACTTTAAAAATAAAGTTAAATATAGCACTAGTTAACTTAAAAATGCCCAGAAGCCAAAAACAGGATAAAAATTCACAAACAGAAACACAATTAATGGACACTCAAATGTCTCCATTTTCATCACAACAGTAAGCAATTGTACATCAGTGAGCAACAACATTAAGGAGTCACTCTTTCTGAGATGTGAACTGCATCATGGAGTCAGTAGTGTCCAGATGATCGCGTCTCATTTCCAGATTTGTAATTCATTCTAATACATCTGTTACAGAATTTTAAGTCTTTATTGATTGGATCCTAATTCACAGCATTGTTTAATACATGATCTCTGCAAAGCACAGAGCATACAGAATGAGCTTTCTTCAAAATAACATGTAAACAGTATGCTCTGATTAATACTTGAACATCTGCAGCCTTCAAATGCAATATTCTAATTTTTCTGCAAATCTTTTTGACATCCCTAGATGTATACTCTTGGCAGCTGGTACAGTCACCTTATCTGAGTATGGAAGGTCAGCATTTTTCATCAGACTTGAAGTACTGGACCTCACTTTTCTTAGCCCTACAGACTGTGTGGCACTTACCTCATTAATCCTAGTAACACCTCCAAGTGTTTCTTTAGAATCATATCATCCTAGTTACTCATCTAGGTGTCTAATATTTTCTGTTCATATTTATATTAATAAATGTAAAACCATGTCATGTCCAAACTAGTGTTGTTCATCTTAGATCTTACAAGGCTATGAAAAGGATCATTATGGAATTAATAAATAAAGACATAGGTAAACTGCAAACTATCGACCCAAGCCAGTTCAGATTTGTTAAGGGCAGAACCTGTCTACTTAACCTGGTTGATTCCTTCATGAAGTTTACAGAAGTAATACACAAGGACAACTCAGTACACACTGTATGTCTAGCTCTTGCAAAGGCATTTGACACCATTCCACACTTCAGTATGATAGATAAACTATCCCAGCTAAATGTTAATCCCTATGTAATTCACTGGATAGCAAATTGTCTCACAAACAGAAGACAAGAATTAAGGATGGGCTGCTCTACCTCCTCCAAAAGACCTGTCATTAGTGATATTCCCCAGGGCTCAGTCCTTGGGCCACTCCCCTTTGGCATTTGTTACTTGGAGGTAAAAGCTACAGTTAAGGGCTTATGGTTGACCACACCTATAGATGACTGTAAACTTGGTGCCATCATACACTCCCCAGAGGACAACAATATCATTCAAGGGGGCCTTTCCAAAACCAATAGCTGATGTCAAAATCATGGACTAAAAATGATTGCAAAGAAATGTATAAAAGTATCCTTTGGCAAGCAAGAAGGCATTTGTAAGATTGGCAACACACCCTTGAAAATTGATGCACTAGTTAGGGACCTGGGAACCTATGCAGACAATGGACAGTCCTTTAATTACCATGTATGCACTACTGTAAGAAAAGGATTTTTCATTGCACAGCTTATTTCTAAGTGCATGGTGTCCATGTTCAGGTATGTGATCATTCCACTTTATCTGGCCAATCACTGGGGCCAATGTCCCCTTCAGTATGTACCTGTCCAAACACTTGATATAACTTGAATCCCCACAATGCTTTCTTCCTAACAAAATCATGGGCCTAAATCATAACAGCTATGCAGGCCATCTCAAAGCCTTGTCCCTCTTCTCAGTGTCATGAAGACTACTGCCTTTTGTACAGAGCCTCAACAGACCATGTCCTGTCAGACCTACTACACATTCACAAGTCCAGTGCAACATAAATGGAACATGCTCAGATAAATATGTATCACAGAAAATATTACTTCTTTTGGAATTATCTTCCTCTCTACATAAAGCAAAGTACTTCTGTTATACTATTCAAGTGTAATTTGGACAAATAGATTGGTAATAGAAGAATTCAATCCTGGTTTAGCACCCTTGTTCATCATGGATAGGGGGTAACATGTAAATGTTCTGCTCATCTCTGAGTTATTCATACTTAAAATATAACAGCTAAAAACTTCATGAAAATATATAGCTAGGGCAAAGATCCTCATGGATTAATAGTCTGGTAAGTACCTATGAACTCATAAACCTTACATGATATTCAAAACAGCTGCGTTGATTCTTGGCCACTGTGTAATGAAGTTAAAGATGTATTAAATATTGTTCACACACTACTTATATTATTATAATTTTTACATTTCTCTAAATATTTCAACAAACAAGCAGTGCATATAGAACTGTTTAGTCTCATGTGAAAACTCACAGCTGGATGGACAAAATGCTGCTGGCAATATGTGTGTGTCACTTGAGTGGTTATCTCTTCTTAACTGCTCAGATTTTCACAGACTGTCCAGATTTTTGCCTCATATGTTTGGTCTGTTCCTCACAGAAATGTGTGGTTTTGTGGCAAATCAGTAAGGACTGAAATCATTAAATAATGACAGACATTTGAGTTTCAGACTTCATATTCTTCAGAAAATGCATGCTAGCACAAAACCTTTTGTTCTAGTAACATTCTAAATTTATAAGAGCAATATTTAAAATTTGCCCCAATTTCTAAGCCTTTATTCCACCGTTTTTTATGTTGAGTCTAGATTTAAGAGATTGACAGGTATGGTGTTATGAAAATGAGAATGTTAAGAAATGACACTAACATTAAAGGAAAAGCAGATGGCGTTTTTATTTTTTTTATAACCAACAATTGTATTTTCCAATTTGCAAACAGAGAAGCATTATTCCTGAACTGTCATACTTATCAGTTTAAATGAACACTTAACTAGCTTTCTGAACCTTTGACCTTTTATGGCTAATTGTAATGGGTTATCTTAAGATATTTGATTATTACAAAGATGTCACTTCAGACAACATGTTAAACTGAGGTACCATCTGCCTAACTTGGTGATATTTCAGGTGGATGTAAAAGATCCTATGATATCTATCAAAAAGTATAGGGGTTCTTTATTAAAAAATAAACAAACAAAAAACATCATGTACAATACTATTTACAAACTAAATATTTATATAATTAGACATATATACATTCTACAAATTTTTATTCCTTTCCTTTATTGTCATACAAACATCTTGCTTTTCCTTATGTTAAACCTTCATTATCTTATTTGAATGCCATTCCTTTTTCCACAACCACCATAGAAGTTTTTTTAAAATTACTGCTAATCTCCAATTACCATTAAATATGATTTAATTTAGCCTTTCATCCCAAATGGTCCATACAAAATAAAATATTATTTTATCTATTTTACTAACATATTTCTTATGTTATGGCTATATATACCTCCTTTATACTTTCAAAGAAATTTACTTTACAAAGTTTTTCAAACAATTTTGCAACTCTTATACATTATAAGAAAGCATCTTCTGTAGTTTTTTCTTTACCATAATATATACAAACTTTTTCACTGATATTTATATGGCATTTTTCCCTTCACTGGTAATTTATTAATCACTAATCTCCATAAAGAATCTTGGCATTCTACTTGCTTATTACACTATCCCCGGGATTCATGAAGATCGGCGCAAGGCCGGCGTAAGGTCTGCGCCGGCGGTGCAGTGAATAGCCGGCGCACTAGCGCCATATGCATATTAATGAGAGTGCACTGCAACCACAGACACGTGCATAGTGTACGTGAGCGAGCCCAGGTAGGATGCGTCTGGAGGCGTGTCTAAGCCGGCATGAGGTGAGCAACCTAATGTGCTGACAGCCACGGTCCGCCCATAATAGTAATGGCAGCAGCCAGGTCCCGTGCAGAATGAAACGCACGTAGAGTATGCAGCATAGTACCCATCCCAAATAAACGGAGAAGCAAATACAAGCCACGAAGGCTTAAGTGTACCCATCCAAGGAGCAAAGGATACGCATATGACCGCTGCTTGTCCCGCAATGCACCGCCAGTGGTTACACTCAGAGAAGGTGTACAGCAGCATGTCAGCGCGCCGCACCGACATAGGAGCAGCGACTAAGGTCACCACCTGTCCCACTTTGGGTGGGGCAGTCTCTATGGGCAGTTGTGTCCCAAAAACGTATTAAAATGGCAAATGTGCTAAGATTGTAGGACATAATGATATCCCGTATTTAATGTAATGGTAGCATGAATTGGTTATTTCTGTAACTGAAATACCTAAATGTCACAAGAAACAGAATAAGCAAGCAAATTGCCACAACAATAAGCTTTTACTTAGGCAAACAAGTGAAGTTCTATGCTATATAGTGACCGTGTGTATGTGTCGGCCTGTAAAGTCAGATGTGAGTCCCGTGAATATCCCAGCTTGGAAACTGGAAAAGGTGGCAACCCCAGTAGCGACATGGGCATGGTCACCAGGGTTACCAGCTGTCCCAATGTGCCATGGACAGTCCCTGATTGGACAGTTGTGTCCCTGCAACAATCGGAAAAATGGAAAATGACCTCAGATCCCCTGCCAAAAATATTCCCGCAATATACATGTAATAGTAGTATAAAACATATACATTTGTATATGAAACACATACATGGCATAAGAAAATGAATAAGGAACCCAAATGCTTACAGAATAAGCTTATAGTATGGCAAACAAGTGAAGTTCTGTCAACTGCACTTGCCGTGGGTATGTGTAGTCCTGCAAATTCCGAGGATTCCACATAACATGCCCCACTATGGGCATTGGAAAAGGTGCCAACCATAATGGTCACAAGCAGTTGTGAGAGTACATAGCCGGGTAGCTGTGTCGACATAACAACAGTAAGGAATCAAGATACCTTAAACACAGGCAAACATGTGCATAGCAACATATCCCACACCCAGCAACGTCTCTGTCGCATACACTGGATGGCGTATGTTGAAGTGTAATATCCAGAAGCAGAACCCATGCATTCAGATGTAATACACAATAGCCTCATTGTACATGTCAGTCCCACCCATGTTCACCTGTGCACCCTAACCTGCTAGCATCCGTGTGCAGCTATACACCCACACACAATGTGCATACCTGAAATGTGGTAAGATGTTTGTGTTAGGCAATGCCACGCGCCAATCACGTACCCCACATGTCACCAACCCACCTCAGGTACAGATATGTAAATGGCTGCATGTGAATGTGTCTGCAGAATGTGTACATCCCGCATGTGGTATGTACCCGTCGAAACCATATAGGTTTGCATACGACACGGTGCACATAACTGTACACATGTGGACAAGTCGGGTTGTTGAACCACTGCATCGATGTTTAGCTATGCAGTGAAGTCGATCACATATAGCGGAACATGTGCCTATCAAACAGGACGTCCTAACAGGGTGCTACAGGCAAAGAAGGGGAAGGTGGGACATCACATGTGGAGAGTAGCGTTGCCGGACGGCCAAATACACACGGTCAAGGTAAAGGACGGAACAACATGCATATGGCCGGATGGATGTTGTTCGAAAAATATATATAGAAACACATATGAAGTGCCAGTTTAGACCGAAATACTATATAATGCATTGAATTGTACCGTACAATATGGCAGTAGAAGTAAGCCTGCATGTAATTGGTGAAGCTAAGCTGTAGTGTGATGGAATTCTGATCCTGGCAGTAACCAGTACAGCAGGCTTATGTCTGTCAGCATTAATTATCTGCTGGGTTACAGAACAATAAATGTATGTACATGCATAACATCACCCCTTCCTCTGAGGAGGATGGCCTTGTGAGCTCAATCGAAGATAACAGTACAACTCCTTACCAGAGAGACAAAGCAACGTATTAAGAAATTAACTGAGTACTGTATCGGAACAGTCTAGGGTCCTTGAAACAGTTACAATCACAGAAGGACAGTGTAATTGACAAGGTGCCTTGCAAGGCTGTGTTATTCTCATGGGAAAACATTTTAAAAGCACGACCCCAGCACCCATGTATGTATAGACTATTGTGGACCATAGTGATGGAAATGCCCTGTGACCGACCACGTCAGTAAGGTGGGCAAAAGCTGATTGTAAACACTATATAAAGAAACTGATTACTGTATAGAGTCAGACAAAACTCTCATACTTGGACTGTATATGATTTAGCCTGCCTGTGTACACTACTAAAACTTTCTGAACCCGAGCCTCCTGTGTTATTGACTGTCACTTAGAAAAGCCTACTGATAACTACAGTCTGGTTTTAACAACTTATTTGACATTGTGATCCTTGTAATCCGGAATTCCCTTGGTAAGCTACAGGTCAGAGTGCATGGCTGGTTAGACATCTACGCAGGAGAATTTGCCTAAATGGTTCTTCTTGAATGAAAAGACCTCCGACTGAATTGTTGTGTGTAAAGAGGCTGTTTACTGTCTGATCTGTGGCTGAAAAGCGGAAAACTGGATCCCAAGAAGAAATTGTGCAGCCTTAAACAGGAGGCTCAGGTAAGGAGTGTTTGCCTCTTTGTCTCTATTGTAGATCAGGGACCAGACTACATTGTGTTTCTGTTAACAGTTGTGATAGCGGGTCGAAGACCTACCCACATACTGTTAAATCTGAACATAGGTCAGGGGAACACACAGCAGAGTAAATAGTCATTGTAGACACTACAGTGGATACAGGGAAGGAGACACCACGTGGTATGAGAGAAGGGTACGTAGCAGTCGTGTAGAGGATATGGGAGATTATTGAAGAAACAGATCATGTGATCCGCGTTTGACGGGTGACGTGAAGTATATGCAATCGCAGAGAGCACATAATGTGAGTTATCCAGCAAAATGGGGTAATAAATACGACATTGATGGTATATTACACAAAATATCGTTACTGAAACATTGTAATCCCTGAAAATGTGATGCACATGTTCTACGGTAAACACCTGTTCCACCCTGAGAGGGACAGTCCCTCTTTGGCCAGTTGTGTCCTGCAAACAAACCGAACAAATGGCAAATGTCCTGAAATCTCAGGACAAACATTTCCCAGATATATTTCAAAATGGTAGCATAAAACAGTAATTATGTATCTGGAACAACAAAATATCATAATAAACAGAATAAGCAACTGAAATGCTACAACAATTGGTCGCTCTCCTGGCAAAAAGTGAAATCCTGTCCTATGTACTGGCCGTGGGTATGCTTTTTCCTGGAAAATTACACGTTCCGAACACTAATGTCCCACATAGTGCATTTGAAAAGGTGGAGCCCTAAGATGTGCAGGTGACAAAACAGCGACAATTGGGTATCCATCATGCACATAGGTGGATTGAGGTAGTGAACTGAAGGGAACAGAACACTACAAATGTCAAAGCATCATAATGCACACAGAGAAGATCATAATACAGTAGTACCGATAGCCCCCACAACACCCTACCACCTCCGATACCACATCCAGGATATGAAGCGGGAGGGCAGGCTAGTCCCCACACGTTATCCTGTGGCAACAGAGGTAGCACAACGACCAAATGTAACAGAAGCTATTGAAACCACATCCCGAACTCGTAAC
>NC_056746.1:1493947274-1494027274 GCF_019279795.1 Protopterus annectens
CAGCTATGGCTGCTGTGAGGGGATGCACGTGCCATAGGTACCACACTCTCCTGGTCAATGCCAACTGTATGCTGTCCCTCAGCTAAGGCCATTGGTGACGAGGGATGTATTGGCAGTATGAGTGTGTGCATAGATGGGGTTGACCGCTGTGTAGTGTTGATTGGTGCACCAACGACAGACCCTGTCAGACCTTCCTGTGCCACAATACATTTCTCTTCATATCCACTATTAGTGGTGGTGACATCAGGTTCCCTGCTGCATTCAGCCACCTCTAACTCAGCACGTGTGGAAGGAAGACAGGAACACACTTTACAATCTGTACGTGATGTTAGCACACATGCACACATGAACACATGCACACATGCAGACATGAACACATGCACACATGCACATATGAACATATGCACACATGCACACATGCACACATGAACACATGCACACATGAACACATGCACACATGCACACATGAACACATGCACACATGTACACATGCACTCATGCACATAAATACACTGCTCACCACAGCACATACACACACACCAGCAATCCAACACATGCACAATAGTGGCTGATGGTGGGTGACAGTATCACAAGGCAAACAGTCACCACACACGTGTCAGTATGCAGAATATGTGTTGCTCAAGACCATGCAGTGTAAGTGTAGACAGCCCTATCTAATGACATTATACATGGCTTTGATGCATGTGTGTAGTTGTTTAGTGATTGGGTACACCCTGGAACAGAGTGTGTACATGGACACAACATTGCTGTGCAAGTATTATCTGCTTGGCAATGTCATGTGCACCATCAGTCAATGGTATACATACCATGGCTGCATGTGCTATCTGTGTGACACATAGATTGCCATGTCTGATGACAGTGTCTGTGTCCATAGCACATAATAGTGGGCACAGGTGTAGCAAATGCATGCAATGTACAGACATGGGATGAGTGGTGCATGTAGACGTGAAGGAATCCCAATGCCCGACATGGACATTGTACAGTGGTTATGATGAGTGTGGGACATATTGCAGATATATCAGTGCCAGCCACGACATGGCATGCTACACGACTGTAACATTAAACACCACACCTACCCAATGTGTGTCATGTGACCTATACACCCAATAGCATTCCAGGACATATATGTGACTCTTTGTACAGATGGCGACTGATGTGCAGAATGTGTATACTAGCATATGTAAGCACACACACAACATGCTATGCATGGTGTGTATAGGTGCATATGTTTGCACACACAGAACAATGAGGTGCACAGCAAAGACTGCTGTGTGTAGTACTGTTGTCACTGTAACTGGATGGGGTGTAGTACTATGTGCCATCATCATCATCATGCATCTTGTGGTCACTCACGGCTACTACTGTGTGACAGACCACCACCTAGCATGCTGTACCTGAAATGCAGTGCTGTGGATATGTTCACTATTACACAGCCGCATTGTACATGGGTGTATGAGGTGCCCAGTAGTGAGCATTGCCTAACATGACTGTGTTATGTGTTGAAGAGTGTTGCACAGCCCCATGATAGGCCTCTACCCCCGAGGTACGTCATGTGTGTGTGGATGACATGTGGGATACTGAAGTGCGGGTGTGTGGTTACGACATATTTATTTTATTTATTTTATTTTACATTTGTTGACCGGGCTAGTCTAGCTGGTTATATGTGCATTTTCAGTAAAGGCCCGGGAGAAAAGCTCCAAATTATTAGTACATCGATTAATAAAGTGTAACAATAAAAATAATAGCAGATATAATGGTAACAGCAAATTTTGTGTTTTTTTTTTTTTTTTGAGAGATTACCTTTTAAGTAAGTAAAAGTAACAGGCTATGTGATGTTCATAACATAATACTCTTTACACACATGTGAAATATAGAAAATCACTTACTGTGTGACGTGCTTAGCACAATCCTCTTTATAAAAAACATATTATATGAAATGATAATAAGTGTGAACGGAGATGAAGGAAAGATGGGAAAGGTATCAGAGATAGTATAGGTTGAGTTTAAGGATTAGATTATTTTCATAGAGGAAGTAGAATAGTTACTGTTATGAAAGAGAGACAAGATTACTCTTATGAAGGAGAGGGAGAGACATTAGGGGTAAATAGGCAGTGGGTCTTTTATTCACGTGCAATCATATGTAGCATGACTTTGTGTACTGCATGTGATAAATGTGTTATGTTGTGTACAGGTGTTGCAACTATGCTTATCCAATGTGCAGTACAGGGTTGCCACAACTGTGTGTCATGCTCTGTGTATTGCATGTCATTGAGGCAGCTACTGACATTACTGAGCTGTGCAACGTCTCACAGCAAACATGCACGGCATTCATTATGCGTAGGTGTGTTACGTGTACATGGCCTACACCTCACCTATGACATGCATATTTCATTACCAACATTGCCGGTATAACACGCTCACCATATAGATCGGCTGCCCTGCTGTCACACCAGAGGGACCTACAAGAATATGAGAGGGTTCGTCAGTGGCCACAACTGTGGCTTTGCTACAGTGGGTATGCTAAACTGCAGTACAACAACAGTCAACAGTCACAGGTGTAGGGATATTATTTAAACTATCCGTATTGCACAACACTAGGCAGCTGAACTGCTAAACACACAGTACACATCTCACATACACATAATCTAACAATACAGTTAACTGTAGTCTACAGATTGGGCATGTTACCTGCTTGCTCCAGTTGGATGTGCTGGGTGGCTCCGGCCTCCATTACAACACATGTCAGTGGTTGATGTAGCTGTTGTCCAGGAGTCACCACGCTTAGGAGCAGCTCTGGCCACCCCTCCACCTGTGGCAAGCTGCTGTTTTTGGATATCAGATGCACGCCGCCGGAATTGTCTAAATAAATCACTGCAGTGATGGCGTACCTGCTCATATGTCCGGTTATGCATGCCTATGTCATTTACCCGACTAACAAGTTCCTGCCACAGTGTAGTCCGCTCCTGCTGGTGCTGGCTGCTCCTGGAGAAGACCATTGTGTACCACTGCAATAGGCTGTTGAGTATCACCTCTTCCTCATCCACTGTATACGCTGGGTTGCGGTGGTGGGCCATCTGGATGAAAAAGATATGAACAATATGTGTGAGAGTGTCCTGTGTCAAACTTTACACCTTTACCCACAGATATCACTTTACTGCCATATATACCATCCTATTGTCTGTCAGAGTTTGCACATGTTCAGTACCACTTATTGGTTCTCAGGCCACAACTAACTAACACTGCCTGGCAGACTCTATATATCACACCACTATATAACAGTACCCGACACACTGTTTGTGACACATTGCACAACCTCAAGACAGGGGTGTATATCACACCGATGCACAAACAGAGATGTCATCCATTGCAATGGATGTATAGTACAGGTACAGTAGTAACAATCAACCACCCTAGTCATTGATGCCATAGCCCTGCCTAACAGATGTGACCAGTTGTTACTATAGGTGGCATACTGCTGTAACAGACTGTATATGTTGCTAGATACACACATTTACCCTGTAACACACATATGATTGCAGCCATTGTACAGGCATAATCACACACACACATCAGGCAAACATACAATGCACCAGTGTATGCCAACACAGATGAGCATTACCTGTGTACCATACGGTACTGTGTGCCACTACTTACACACCCTTATGTCTGCATTCTGCCCTCTGTGGAGACTACAGAAAACACACATGACAGTGTTTCCAAGCAATGTGAACACACACCATACTGTGCTGTTTAGGCCTACAGCTTCAGGTAGTACTACAGTTCATATTGGTGATGAATTCACCAGCAGTATCACTCACTAAGCATACATGTATTGCTTTAGCCTACAATGAGACACCACATTCATCAACGGAGAACTACATCACATCATCTGCCATACTACTATGTCTGCCTAACAGTACATTACACATCAGTTGCTGTCCTCACAGCTAGGATAGGCACTACCATGTCAGATACAACATCACACTAAGCTATCACACCTTTACAGACCTTGCACACATTCAGCGTTACACTTATTCAACCTCACATAGCAGTTATTGCATTAAGTACATGTGTGAGTGCATAGTGTCATAGGTAGGTAATATGCTGTTGGCCCTAGGGCCTACAGCAGCCTAGCCATATGCTACCCTGACCTTTGACACACATGTACTTTGATTTAACTTGTCCCTGTCAACCTGAACCACAGAAGTGTTTCCTGGGGTGTATTACCAATCTCCCACACAATCATCAGGGGTATTTATAACAACTGCTAAGGAGGAGCCTTGTTTGCTATTGCTATGTGGTCTATTCTGGTGTATGGCATATCTCTGAGATGGGAACCTATCCCTCCAGCATGTGCCGTTTAGTGAGCTGACAAGGTTTAGGGCCCTAGAGTGTGTATCCCAGAGGGATTGTGATATGTTGCCATGATGGTTGTCACCCAGCTATGGGTGTGACATACCTCTGTATGTCCAGCAGAGGTCACTTCTGTGTGGCCAGTATGCAATACAGTGTACTTGTGGTTTTGTGAGTCAGTCTGCATAGGGCATCTGTTTGCAGCCAGTATTACCCTCTGGGGGGTCTGTCTGTGGCCTGTTCACCTGGTGTAGTTGTCATGTGAAGTACATACCACACAGGGCATTGTGATGAGTAGACGGGAACTCTACCCTATACTTCCATAGCTGACACACCTGTTGTCATGACACATACCACACAGACAGATTACAGATGTAGTGTGGCACTGTCTTCATCAAAGCGAAGGCTACTATCCACCTGTGTCCCATGTTCCCTTATCACACGTTCACTGATAGGTATATCTCTACCTATGTGGTAGTTAATGGGTACACTGTTTTGGGAAGGTGGAATGGCACTGCAGTATCAACACTTGTCTACAGTCCATGACTTGGTCACCACACACCTGTTGCGGTACATATGAACCCGTGTCTCTCTGTCTCTCTCTCTCACTCTATATGTGTGTGTATATATATATATATATATATATATATATATATATATATATATATATATATATATATATATATATATTATATACATGCATATCTATACACATACATGTACACATCCATTGCTGTACATATGGATGTACATACTGGCACATGTACAGTCCACCTTTCATGGTGGGGATATCACTTATGCAACAGTTGTAGGATGTACAGGTATGTGATTAAATTGCACAGTGTTGTGCAGAATGCATGTGGGTGTCCTCAGCCCTTGTAGCATTAGCAGGCCTCACTGGATGTAACACAGCAGATCTGACAAATCTGTCCCACAGCATTTAACCACCACATGACATATATCAACACTACCATAGCTGGCCTTAGGCATAGGCCAACTGGGCGGCCACCTAGGGCACCACTCTAGCAGGGGTGCTTTTCCACTATTTATGTGGTGTAGTAAGACAAGGATGGGGGCACCAGGAAGTGTGGTAGGGGACGCCGTGGAGCCCTTTTGCCTAGGGCACCATTAGACCTAAGGCCGCTCCTGCACACTGCATGCTGTTTTCTAAGCCACACACTACAACCTACATGGATATATGCACATATCAACCTTCACTGACAGATATCTGTCTACCCTTCACTAACAGTTGCAGTATGTCCCTTGCCCTATGCACATGTGAAGATACAGATAAATACATACTGCTGCCACACATGGATGATTTGCAGTGTGTAGAGTACTCTTCAGGAACATCTACAACATGCCAACACATACATGTGAGTTACATACCTTACCTTAGTATTTCCCTGCTCCGTGTGTTATGGTTTTGTAGTTTTTTTTTTATTGTTTTTTTTTTTTTTTTTTGCCCTCTATTCAACTTTCTGTCTCTGTTTCTCATTCTGTTCTGTTCTGTCTCTGTCTCAGTCTCAGTCTGTGTCTCTGTCCATGTCTCTCTCTCTCTCTCTCACTCTCTATCTCACAGCACCTGCAATGATATAATTGCATGTGTGGACTGCAGGTACAGCCTGCTTTTCTAGGTATCTGCACTTGTACATGTGACAGCCTCTACACCAATTGCTGTCCACCATTCAGTAATTGCCTGCAGTCTGCTGTTTGGTGATTGCATTACTCACTTTGATTGCAGCCCACTGCTATAAAATACTAGGTTAGGTATGTGTATCCCTTTCAGATTTCCAAGGTGGGGCCCATGCTTGTTTGCCCTGGACACCGTTGTGTCAGTCTGAAGGTTGGTATATGTCTCTTATCTGATGCTAGGGTTGTAGCCAGTTATATGCATGTTGTACTCAAACCGGAATGTTGCTGCTTCCAGTACACACATCTCAGTGTAGACATGTACGCACCCCTCCAAATGCTAACACAGGATACATGGGAGTATGTACTTTTTTCTGACTTAGACAATTAACTGCCATACAAATGTGGTTATTGCACTGTATTCCTGTGGCCAGTATTAATCCTGGTCTGATACTGTGTGGTGTTTGTAAGGTGCTACTGTAACATTATTCCCTGCTAGGATGGCTGGTTCTTCTTTCACAGTCATGTCATGAAATTCCACAACCACTGCTGGTAAAGACCCACAGAAAAGGATTTGTGTTATACCATTCCTAATTTCCATTTACACTCCCTCATTGTAATGCATGGTATATTTATTTCAGAACCAAGTTCTTTGCGTATCTGCTGTGGCTTAGTGGTAATTCATGTAATCTATTGTGTCAGTGGTCTGGGGTTCGAGACTGGCAGAGTTTTTTTTCTTTTGCTGCTCAGCAGAACAAGGGCCCTGCCATAGAGTGATTAAGACACTTTTAAGCAGTTGTAAGCAGGTTTTCGTGGGTTTGCGTGACCCTTAGTGGCACTTAGCTAAGCGTAGATATGCGCACACTTGCTTAATCCTGCTTACTACTGCTTAAAAGCGCTTACTCCCGCTAACCCCCGCACTAATTTCTTTTAAAAAAAAGAAAATGGAGAGATAGGAAAGTGGTGAAAAAGGGGGCACAAAGAGGGAAAGACAGTAGGCAAACATGCTCTGGATGTGCAGGACGGGTGTGGGGAAGGTCCATAGCTGCCCATTTCTTTAACAACAACAGCTGTGCATATGCAATGAATTTGGAGTGAAATTTGAAACCTTCCACCCCTGGGAGAGGGGTGAGGACAACAAAGTATATCGTACTGCCATTTCTAATTATCAGCTTACATGTTTGTCCGATGGACATGTGTGAAAAATGGACACCTATGTATGGGGCATAATTTTTTTCTGGGTACAAATTGCCCTTTTTTTTTTTTCAGGTGAGAGTGGGAAATGAGGTAGAGGAAGTAGGTATGCCTGGGGAATTAGGTTGGGAAGGTAAACAGACAAGACAGACAAGACGTATATAGGGGCGGTGTATGACACATGGGGTGGGTGAACACAATTGACGGGGCAGATGTTTGGAAATTGCAAGCCCATGAGCCCACAGATGTTAACAGTGAAACTGAGATCCCTACCCATGGGCAGTCACCACTGAACCTTCACAGCCCTGAGAGTGGCTGTGCTGGGGGCTGCGTAGGACAGGCAGGCTCACCCATGAGAAGTGCCACTCTCGCCTCAAGCTGGTGCAGGGGATCAGCGGCTGAACACTGGATCTCCCTACGCATCACAGCCCGGACCCTTTGAAGGGTGACATGTGGCCCTTCTCCGCCCATGCTTGCATGGAGGGGGACTAGCCCCATCCCCTGCAGCACTTCCACCCGAAGGTGGCAGAGGACCAACGGAGGAGGGGAGCCCGGGCTGGGCACCGGACCTGCTAGTGCCAGGTGCACTCGCCAGCTGAGGAGGGACAGGTGGGTCCGCTGGGACTGGCCTTCCCATACGTTCTGTGATTAGGTGTGTTTAATTACAACATAAGCAAAACAGCATTCCAGATTAGTCACAACAGCATGCAATAATATTCCCATTAACCCAACACACCAAGGGTACAACAGCTATAAGCAAGCATAACACATGCATATATTGAACCACAGTGGTTATTCCAACAGCATGCAGGGATGTTTGGTAGCAACAGGCCATCATGATTGTGGTGTTTAAACAGGGCACATGCATCAACGTGAATGCAAATATTTATAGAACAATAGGACATATGTCCCAACAAATATTTAAGATTACACATACCCATTGAGGTGTGGAATTGCATGGTTTATGCACATACAGTAAGGTGCAGAAAAAACCTCAGTTAACATCTTATAATGACCTTTTAGTCTACACTACATTCCTAGTGACTGCAAGTGTATATCCCCTACCTGTATTATTACACTTGCCACCATACATTAGGTTGTGTAATGGGTTTGGCTAGTTCAATATATGCCTGACCTATATCTGACATACTAACTGCTCAGGATGCAGATGTTACTGCTACATATTTCTTGATTCCATTTATATTTCTTTATCTACATATCTGGGATGTGTTCACATGGCATTTTCACTTTGATTTGTACAGAACCCTGCATTTCTTGACACACACTCACATTTCTGTGAAAAAAATAACATGCTACACGTGCGCCAGGTTTACTTATTCATGCCAGCCAGTAACTGACTGTTGTGGACTGTATATATGTTTCACAGCTACTAGCACTTCCATCACCCACTTTATATGGGACTGCACAACTCTGGGTTGCCAGCACCTTTTCAAACAGTACTGTTTGTATAATGCAAACATTTCAGACTCTGTGACATAGACACACTCTGGGTTTTAGACCTTTATTAATGACATTACACACTTTTCCACAGGCTCACTCCTTTATGTGTTTTAACGGTGTATATGGCAGACATGTTCAAGACATATTATACCTTTATTAATAGGTTAGAACACTCTTTTTTCAGGCTCACTCACTTATTTTATATGACAGTGCCTGCAGAGATATTATTCCAGACATATGTTACCTTTCTTAATGGGTTACTATACTCTTTTTCTGCCTCTCTGACATTTTTATCCGACAGTACATGCAGAGGACTTATTCAGGCAATTTTATGGCTGTATTATTGGACTACAACACTTTCTTTCATGCTCTCTCCCATATTTTATATAACAATACATGCAGAATAATCACTAACCTGCCTGGTGGCGCAGCCTTAGCAGCCTATCAGCATAGGCTTATTGATTCATAGCATGGTCACCTGCAGTTCTAAAGTAAATGAAGGGATATTGAGACATACCTATCCATTATACATACTCCATTATCAATTCTTACATACTGCATTCCATGACTACATACTCAGTTGTGGGGCTTCCCGCATCCCACGGGCCTCCTGTATCCATTGGTTTAGGTGGTCCTGCTTTCATCTCTTCAGGTCTGCATGGTTGTGACGTTCCTGCTCACCAGTCCGAGGAATGCCTATGGCACTGGTGAGGTCACGAGCTAACTGGTTCCAAGTCTCTGCCTTGTACTCCGTCCCTTGGAACTGGCCCTGCAGGAGTCTTGACTTGTGACGGTGGACAAGGAGCCAAACCATGTATTTGGACTCCTCGATGCCCCAACGTTGTGCTAGGAAGCATGTTCCCTCTCCGACACCAGACATTCTAACTGCAGATGTGAGCTACAATCAGTTATAGTGTGTATTCCCGCCTGTGGGGCTTAAATATGCCGCATTTCCCGCACTTTTTTGTGATTGGCCATTTTGTAAAATTCTTGGCTGACTGCAGACCTGCTTAGTAATGGTTAATCTACCATTCATAAGTATATGAATGTTAATAGTGGCTGTTTCCCCTACGTTGTCATGGCTTAGTTGTTCTGTACTTTGCTTCTGATGCACAGAGTCCTGGGTTCGAACCTTGTCATTCATATTATCCAGACCGGCTAGTGGGTGTGGCTGCATTTAAGCAACTTTGCTCTACGTTGCTCCTCGGTGCCCTACGGTGCCCTGGTTGGCGTGGCACACACGTCCGTGCAAACACATTGCACTAGGTCAAGTGTCATTGAACTATGGGCAACTCTATTGCGCTAGGTAAAGCACTATTAAACCATGGGCAACTCTATTGCGCTGGGTGAAGCACTATTAAACTATGGGCAACTCTATTGTGCTGGGCGAAGCGCTGCTTAACTGCAGGCAATTTTATATCAGGATCCTTTAAAATATTTATTTTGTTCACTGATACATTGGCCATTTCACTGCTTTTTAGTAATGTTTAAACATATTTGTCAGGTATTATTTCATATACTGATTTGAAAAATAAATATGAAGGGGAGTGGTGGGACTCGAACCGTAAATGTCTCTTCTTTGTTCGAATGCTCTACCATTATGCTATTGCTATTTGGTGTGATTTGCATAAACATTCTTTCTTATGCTCTTCCATGTCAGAATTGTTAACTCTAGCTAAGCAATGGGCACACACGTGCAAATACGGGCAGCTATTTTGGGAATTTTAAAAAAATTAATTTAATGTTTTGCGTTTTAGAACTGTAATAGGGGTTTACAATATTAGGGAGTGTGGTGTTGGGTGCAGGGATATTTGAGCGGACTCGCTCTTGTGTATTTGCTTTTTTTACTTTTAAAACACTTGCAGGGGAGTGGACATTTAGACTGCTCGGCAGTTGGACACGCCCCCTGCTTTTTTACACGGTCCATGTAAGACTTACGGTTGAGTCAGTGTGCCCTCATGCATATTCATGGCACGCTGATGTCATACCGTTCAACTGCAGCCTCCGAGTAAGACTTATTAAGTCTTACATGGAGGATTCGTGAATCCGGGGGATTAAGTATTCACCCTGTACCTTCCTGTTAAACCCCACCCACCAAACAAAACATTTTACCATAAAATTTATTACCAAATGTAATATTAAATACTGGTTAAGAGTTTACTTAAAATTTACACTTAAACTTGTTAAAAATTATTTTACACTGTCTCTAGACACCTAACATATTGTTTATACAAATTATTGTTAATTGTATTAACAATACTTTATATTAACAATATTAACAATAATTTGTATAAACAACATGTTAGGTGTCTAGAGACAGTGTAAAATAATTTTTGGCTGCCGTGGTGGTGCAGCAGTTTGTATTGTCACCTCACGGCAAGTGGTTATCCAGTTCGATCCTTGGCTGGGGTGCCTTCTGTGTGGAGTCTGCATGTCCTCCCTGTGGTTGTGTGGATTTCCTCTGGGTGCTCCGGTTTCCTCCCACATCCCAAAGACATGCTGTAGGTGGATTGGACACTCTAAATTGGCCCTAGGCATGAGTGCATGCATGTGTGTGCCTTCTCTGGAAGGTTGGGCACTGGGCTGGCAACTCAACACCGTAAAACTCTACTGCCAATCATGAGCGGACAGGTGATTTGCTGTGGCGATCCCTAACTGGGAAAAGCCAAAAGAAGAAGAAGTAGTGTAAATTTTAAGTAAACTCTTAACCAATATTTAATATTACATTTGGTAACAAATGTTATGGTAAAATGTTTTGTTTGGTGGGCGGGGATGGTTGGGCTGCTTGCTTAATACTTATTTGTAACTTTTCAAGTTGGAAAATACTGAACTTGGCTGTTTTAACATTATCTAATTACTGACTTTTAATTGCTTCTATGTAGATGCATTTTTATTGGTTAATTAGTTTAATAGGAAAGTACAGGGTGAATAGTTAATGCTGCAAACTTTTTGCTTCCTTTGTCTGAAGAAGTCTGGCTATGTAGCCAGATGAAAAGCACTTTACTGTTTTGTTTTTTTGGTTTTGCATTAAAGAGTTTCTTGATTTTGGTCCTAAAGTGGTCATTGCCTCTGTTCCCAGCAGTGTCTTTTAACAAATTATGTAAATCTCAGACCCCAGCAGTCATCTAGTTTATGCTTTCCTTGTAGTCCCAAATTTCTCAAAAGACCTCTGTCCCCTGGCTGCAAATCATGCATCTTTACTTTTTTGTAATAGTGAGCCTTGTTTCGCTGATGTCTTTGTCCTGTTGATTTTTCAGCAAGCTCATAAGCCTGTCTGAGGTTCTTCTTGAGTCTCTCCACATAACTGCCATGAGAACGCACTGGTGTATCATCCGCTGTGACTCTAAAGGTGACATCAACAGGAAGACGAGCTTCTCTTCCAAACATAAGGAAGTAAGGCGAGAATCCTGTAGCATCATTTTTTGTACTGTTGCAAGCATGCACCAATGTGGCTACATGTCTACTCCATTGACAGCAGATAGTGTCCCCAACATGTCTAGTAAAGTTCTTTTGAAACCCTCAGGCTTGAGGATTTTAAGGAGTGGTGTGGCTTTTTTGGACTCCCAACAGAGTGAGTAGCTCATGGACAAGCTTGCTCTTGAAGTCACGGCCCTGATCAGTGGACAAGCTTGCTCTTGAAATCACGTCCTTAATCAGAGTGTATCCTTTTTGGCAAGCCATAGTGTACAAAGAACTTCTCAACTAGTAGTTTTGCCACTGTAATAGCTTTCTGATTGCGAGTGGGAAATGCTTGACCGTATCTGTTATAGTGGTCTCTCACCATCAGCACATTACTAATCCCGCCTTCATCTGGTTCAATGCACAGAAAATCTATACATACCAGTTCCATGGGTACACTATTTTCCTTTTGACCTAATGAGGCAGCTCTGGTCAGCAGGGTCTTTCTCTAAATGCAATGAAGACATGTACGACAATAATCCTCAACATCTTGCTTCATGCATGGCCAGTAGAACCTGTCTCGTACCAGACCCATAGCACTGTCATAACCAAGATGATCATGTTCATCATGCAATGACCAGAGTACTACTTCTCTATACTTCTGAGGAAGCAACAACTGCCATTTTTCACTGCCGAGTGTACTAGAAGATCTCCTATACTCTAGTCCATTCTGTATCTGGAGTCTGTCCCATTCTTTGGCCAAATGTCTTACCAGAGGATGACTACCCATGCGAAGCATATTAACTTGTTTCTTCTCTAAAGCAGCTACCACCAGCTGACCTAAGGGGTCTTCTCTTTGATCTCTCCTGATGTCACTGTTATTCAAAGCTGGTAGCGATGAAGTCTGCAAAATGACCAGATTACAGTAAGCTTGGTGTATACTTGCTGCAGACAGACCCAACTTCTGGGCCCAACATTCAGTGTGTTGATAGCACATTGCAATCTGACACATAGCTCTCACCCCTGGTATTGGAATTTCCACCCATTCATCGTCGGGCTGTAAATGTCCCCGAGGTCTTCTGGACAGACCATCAGCAGCTCCATTTTTGTGTCCTGGGTGATATTTTAAACTGAATTTATAGTTGCATGGAGCTGCCATCCATCTGTGGCCAGTAGCATCTAGCTTTGCAGTGGTCTGGATGTATGTCAGAGGATTGTTGTCAGTCTGCACTTCAAATTCAGCCCCATAGAGACACTCATGCAGCTTGTCCACTACTGCCCTTTTTAAGGCAAGGAATTCTAACTTGTGTGCAGAGTAGTTTCTTTCTGTGGGGGATAAATTCCAACTGATAAAAGCCACAGGTCTCAGCTTCTTGTCATACTTCTGGTAAAGGACTCCTCCTTCTTGTCATACTTCTGGTAAAGGACTCCTCCTAAGCCATCCCTGCTAGCATCCACATGTAAAGTATGTGGCTTTGTTGAGTTAGCATATGTCAGCACAGGGGCATGTGTGAGACAATACTTAAGCCGTTCAAATGACTCTTCGCACTTAGGAACCCACCGACTCTCGTTGAGTTCTTTAGAACCTCTCAGTCTCTTAGTTGTTTTCACAAGGATATCTTCATCTGTTTCATCTGCTTTCTCATCATTTCAGAGCAAATGGTTGAGGGGTCTTGCTATCTTTGCAAATCCTTCCACAAACCTTCTATAATAACTGCAGAACTCCAGGAAAGATTGCAGCTCTGTGATAGTTTTGGGTCTGGGCCAAGGTGTCACCACTTCAGCTTTTTTGGGATCTGTGGATATTCTATTTGCAGGCACTACATGTCCCACATAGGTCACTGAAGGTTGGAAGAACTTGCATTTGTCCAATGACAACTTAAGGCCTTCCTTCTCAATCCTGTCAAATACCTTCATCAGTCTTTCTTCGTGCTCCTCTAGGGTCCTTCCAAAAACAATGATGTCATCCAGGTAGACTAAGACTTTCAGGAGATGCATGTCCCTAACTGTTATTTCCATGATTCACTGGAAAGTTGCCGATCCATTTGATAAACCTTGAGGTAGGTGATCAAACTCAAAAAATCCCAAAGGGGTGATAAAAGCAGTCTTCTCTTTATCTTCTGGGTGCATAGGGATTTGATAGTATCCACTCCTTATGTCTAGCACACTGAACCACTTACTGCCCAACAGGCAATTTAGAGCATCTTCAATCCGGGGAGTTGTGTACTGGTCTGGAATGGTTCACTGATTCAGAGTATGACAGTCAACACAGATGCAAATTGACCCATTCTTTTTCTTGGCAATGACAATGAGAGAGGCATATGGACTTCTTGACTCTTGAATTATCCCTGCGTCTTTTAGTTCTTCCAAATATTTTCTTAAGTCATCCAGGTCTCCTGGAGCTACTCTTCTGGAACGTTCCCTGAAAAGCTGGGACTCTTTTACTCTTATTCGGTGTTCTGCACATTTTGCACAGCCCACATCTAGTTCACTAGTAGAAAAAACAATTTTTCTTTTTCATTAGTAGCTCTTTAACTCTGCTTAGCCACTCAGGGGGCAAGAGACCACCTCATATATCTATATCTTCTAGCTTGAACTCATTGGCCCTGCTCTCATTCCTTGTCATCACAGAAGCAGGTAAGGGAGTGGCAGCATAAACATTTGCCAAACACACTTGTGAATGCAGGACAATGGGAGTACTTCCTTTATTCTTTAACCCCACAGGCAAAGTGTCATAAGGATGCTTTAACTTGTCCTCAGGCCAAACATCTGGGACTAGTTCCAGCCCCGGTGGCAAATCACATTCTGGATCCGTTTCCATCATGAGATGAGAGGAAACTGTTTGTCCACTCATCCTCACTTTGGCTCTCAAGCAGGTGACCTGACCAGGATGAATTATATGCTCTTTCCCAGACAGGGTAAACACATGACCAATTTCATCTTTCTTACCTTCTCCCTTTGAAGGGCACAGAAAACTGGTCTCAGGAGAGGATGTAGTGTAGGGTGTTCTTGAGTCAACTGAGGCATTAGCATTCTTCTGATGAGGTCAGTATTTGTCCCCACTAAAATAGATGCTGAATCCTTTCCTTTTGGCCTGGGGCACACAATAGTGATTGTTTCAAAAACTTCTGTTGACCCAACAACTGAAGTGGAAAATTCTAACTTGAGTGAGACATAATCATCGTAAGGTAACTTCGTGTCACTTAGCCCCAGATCTCCAAATCTTTTAACTTTTCAAGTGGCAAATGCTTTAAATATTTTTGGTAGAAGTCTCTGTACAGAATGGTGATTTGTGCACCAGTATCCAACAGTGCTTTGCTATACACTCCTTCTATATTTACTGACACAACCAGGGACGGTCCCAGTAGGCCATCGGGTAGTTTCTGTTTCCGGTGCTGTTCAGCTGTACGGCAGTCAGCATGTGTTTGAAGTACCACTGGTTGACCTCACCATTTTAATGGCTAAGACTCTTGCTTAGTAATGCTTTGCGGTCTCAGATGCTCAGATTTTAGCTGAGATGGCTCTCCAATATGGTTGTTCATCTCAGATAAGCTAGAAGTATGCATAGTAGGTAGTTTCTCTCTCCTATTACAAGGGTTTGTGTGGAGAGGAGATCTACGATGCTGTCTCTTGATGTTAGGTTTTATGGAGCTCTTTGTAACTGGGCACTCAGCTGGATCCTTCACTGAGGCCCTTTGAAGTTTCCCTGCATTGCACTACCCAATAATAGTCCATTCACTATTTTCAAGTTCTCTGCATTATATGCCCTGCATCCCCACAGCGAAAACAAAATCCAGTAGGAACTCTGAAGATTGGCTGATTTGGTTCTTCCCTGAGTCCTTTCATGGAGTTTCTAGCTGATGTATTCCACCCTTCAGCTAAAGTTACCATAGCTTTCTGCAATTCTGCAACTGTCTTGGTGACTTGAGCTATGGCGTCAGTCAGGGAAGACACCTGCATCTGCAACTGTGACACCTCTACATTGAAGACACTCTGGGCCACGGCTCCTGTTTGAGTAGTGAGCATGGCTATAGGCTCCTGCTGGTGTTCACTCACTGTTGTAGTTGCTGTTGAACACTGAGATTTGGCTTCCAATAGGGCTTCCTCTTCCCTCACCTCTTTAACCAACTGAGAATAAGGTAGAGTCTCTTCCCTATTTCTCATCCTCATCTTCCACACAATGCGGTCCATAGCTTGAGCTCCCAGTAAAATTGATCTGATCCATACTTGGTCAGCTACTTTCAGATCCAGCCCTTTCTTTAGGATGATCTGGTGGAGCAGTTTATCTAATTGCTTAATGTAATCAGATAGTTTCTCACCAACTTCTTGGTATGTATGTTCAAACTGATACAGTAGGTCAGCAGCAGGTTCCTTCCAAACACATCCTGCAGTATTCCTAAATAGTCCTTGGCTGTGCAATCTTGCTTACCCATCCTTAGGATGCGTATGGTATCCACAGCTAATCCCTTTAGACTTTCAGATATCCACTCCTTCTTCGGAGAGTCTGGGATATCCCACTCCTCTAGGGTTTGTAAAGCCTGATCCATCCAAGATTCAAAATATTCCTCTGCCTGAGGTGTGGGTTGTTTTCCAGAAAAGAAATGCAATTTGTGGTAGCCAAACCCAGTGAATGACTGTGTAGGCTTTAAGCATGTTTCTACAATACTTCCCAAAGCATTCAAAACTTCAGGCCGTATAGCATTTATGGGCAGTGAAGCTGCAGCTTCTGGTGTAGGGTTCTGACCTACTTGGATAGCTTCCACGGGTATTTTCTCTGTTGCTGAGGTAGTGCACTTCTCAGAGATTACCACACGGACTGCACTCTCACCTGAAATTTGTACACTCAAAGGTATGTGCTCATACACTAAAGGAAGTTTCCATTCTGATAAGGACAATGTGCTCTGCTCAGTAGGGTTTATAGTGCTGTCTAATAAAAATCCATTCCCTGCACCTGGTAAGAATTCTTTGACTTGATGTATTTGCATATCAGTCCATGTGATCCCTGGCAACACCAGAACTAAACAATGCTCTGACTGAGCATTGTGCTGTTTGCACCACTTAGTGGCTTCTTCTGGGTTCATGTTTCTGCTGAATTTGCTTTCCACACATACAGGGGAATAGGGTGGAGTCCGAGGCAGTACAGGCAATCCCGGATGAGCCCTCAAATGTAGCACACTCACAGGTGTAGCTGAAGTAGGTATGGGTTCCTTCCTACCTGACTCTGGTGACATCCCTATAGGCCCAACCCACCAAGGGGGCAAGAGTGACAGATTTTATTCTAGGTGACACATCTAATTTAAAAGGCAATGGCACAACCACAAACAAATTATTTCAACAGTGCACAAGTTAGCAATAAGGCAATGTGAGATATGCATGCAATGAAAACATACATTCACCCTCTTCCCCAGAACTCAACAGAAAAGGGTCTTGACATTCACACATGCACAAAGAAGGCAATATCAGTTAGCAGTAAAGCTTTATAATACAGCAATACAATGTCATTAAGCAATAAAAGAGTTATAATACAATACAGATATGAGAAAATGCAGTGTTATTTAGCAGTACTAACACCCTCAACCCCCTTGTTCAATTCTAAACAAACCAGCTATGAAACACTCTATTAAACCCTATTCACTGGCCCAGTGACTACTTACAGTCTTGCTGCTGGCATGATGGGGCCCAAGTTGGAGCTCATATGGATCCCAGTTATTTGTAATCCACAAAGCATTGGGGGGATTCACAATCTTATAATAATGTAAAATGACGGCCAGAGCCTCTCACCACTCCATTGAGAATATCCTAGTGACCAGGCACCTTGGTTCCTCTGATGAGAAAAGTAGAAACTTCACCTGCAGAACTCTGGTAATCATCTATAGCTTCTCTGTACTAGGCCCAAAGGAACTCCTTTTCTTGCTGAATCATATGCAGGCATGGAACTACTGGTTTCAGACTTCTCTCATGATTCCACAAAATACCATCATCCAGGATTTCAGCAAAAGACAGACACAATCTGCTACTCCACTTCCCTGTCCCAAAGCATTAGAGGAGAAAATCCAGTCATGCTGCAAGGCCCTTTTTCCCTTCAGCTCCCTGTTTCAGTCTTCCCTCCTTCACCTAGTATCTCAGTCTCCCCTTTCACTTTTGAAATTGCCTTTTATTTTCCCAAAAAGATCTCCACCTTGTGGTGTAATGAAAAACTACAGACTATTACTTCTACCATGAAATACAGTGGGAGCTACATAAATTTTCAGTACAGCTCCATTCTGTTAGTGAAGCATCATTATAGTATTGTTTCAGCAAAAAAAAAATAATAATTTAGATTTATTGGGATTTTTTTTTGGTTTGACTTTGCTTGCACTTCCTGGATGTTCAGGCCATTTTTTTGTAGTAGTAAGTAAGCAAGTATTGTTAGGTACTGCAAAAGATTGCTCTTTCTTGGCCGATAAAATGCTATGCAAATCCAAAGCAAAGCACATGGTGTATTTAATCCCCATAGCTATTGCCTAATCAGAAATAACATGCGGCCCTTAATACTGCATGCCCAGTAACTTTATACTTGGGGTTTTGGAAGTGTGTATATTGTTTATTTGTTTGCTGGCACTGCATTCCAATTCCCTATATTAGTTTAACATTTGCACAGTAATTTCACTTGCAAAACCACAAATGCTCATGTACCGTTCCTCTAGTTGGACACCAACCGAGAGAACTGAAGTAACAGAATTGGTTCAAGTGTATCATAATCACAGCTCAACAAGTTCTTTGGTTTACAACAATGGGAATGCAATGAGAGCATTTCTGGTTTGATTACTGATGGACACAAGACTTTATCTAGTATTTCTTTTTTGTAGTTTCTAACCATCCTAGTAAATGTTCCGACAGAGATTAGACATAAGAACTTCTGACTGTATATCCATCCAACAAAAGGAACAAGTTATTTCAAAACTATATTTACTTTTTGTCCATGGTTTCTGCCCTTCTGCACATTTCTTTACCTGATTTCTTAAGCTGAGAGGTTGAGAGGTGTGACACTGGTTATCTGTTTTCTGTAAGACGCCGTGCAATTGTAGACTAAAGGCAGCAGTAATATTTCAATTTATTTTGCATGACTGCAAATTTGATGTAGTATCTTGATGTAGTTTAGGGATCTGTCCTGAGACCCCTACTGTTTCCAGCACAGTCTCATTATTATTTATATTTTCAGAAACACAGTAGTTGTTATTTCCTACATCTTTATCATGGTCACTGTGATTTCGATCTATATATGTCAGAATTGTCAGCAATTTACTATTCCCCTGCCTCTCCATCTTCCTTGTTTTCAATTGATTTTTCCAGCACTTTGACATTTTAATCAACATTTTCATCTGTATTCAAAGCATTTCTTCTCTGGTATTTTTTGAGTATATTTTAAATCTTCTCAATTGGCTTGCTTCAGAATATTGAGATATGTTCCCACACACTCAGCCTACTCCCCTCACTGCCTCCATACAGCCTTCCTAAGCAATCCCATATATATCTTTTTACTGGATAGGTTCCTGATTTCTGAAATAGTTGTTCTTTCAATATGGCACCTAGATGGATGTAACACAAACTCAAGAACTATGGGAAGAGCCACAGACTGATTGGCTGTGGCAATGGTCAGTTGCACTTCTACACCACAGGAGCAATATGACATAATACCAGAATACCCAGCACTCATCTGCACCAAATTGCTGAGCATCACAGTTTCTGGTATTGACCAGAAATCATACAGACAACCCCATGAATTGGAGAGTTGGCCATTGCCATTTCATCCTAGCTGATAGTATGTTTTACGAATGGCACAACCCTGTTCCCATCCTTGGGTTGCCATCGTTGCAGATGAATTCACAACGTTTATGCCTTCAGTCTTTCTTGCCCCTTTCTGGTATTTTGTTCCAGCATCCATGCTAGTCCCTTCTTCAGTTACTACCTTACTGCCACTTTGTCTCGAACTGTGTAGTTCTAAAAGCCATTGTCCTGCCAGAACTACTCCCAACTACAAATCTCCCTCTTTTTTTGTAAATGAAGGTATTAGATATACACTGACAGATAAAATAGCTTTTGTACTAAAACACTGTGCCTGTTGTTTTTGCATGCTTTTACCAATGATAGTCATGATTGTACAAATAATGTTTTGGAACTACCACTGTAACATGAACCCCTCCACATCTCGTCACCATCATAGTGTTGTATGAATAATATAACAATTATTTTTTTAGTTTTTTATCTAACCCTCTGTCCATATTCCACAAGGGTATCTCTTTATCCTGTCTTTTTGTAGCTTAATTAATAGCTTCACATAGTCTTTTCAAATATATTTGATGTGCTTTTTCTCAAAAGCTTCACGCTGATATTCAGTTGTTGTTATCAAGGAGCTAATTCGGTATGCATATCCTTTCCAGGTTGTAGTTTGTTCCTTAGTTTTGTACCTGACTAAATGATGTCACATTTCTTCCACATTCAAAAGAAAAATGATAAAATATTCTCTTGACTTGTGAATTATAGTACCCAAAATCCCCCTCCTTGAACCTCCAAGGCTTTATTGATATCACAAAAGCCTTGTCTGTAGACACACGAGTTTTCTTCCAACATACCTTACTCATACTATGTTCCTTCTAGGTACTTAGAGTTATTATCCTTCAGGTGACTCCTAGAGCAAGTGTATACCTTCTTTGCAGCTTTCCCTCCTTTTGCCATTTAGCACTCAGAATATCCAGTTGTTTGCCATCACCTGCATCACTGGACAACAGACTTGTTACTGATACCACCACTGCATTTTTCTACTCTTCATCTATATGATTCAAGACCTCTGAATAAAATATAGAGCTGTTTACTAGTTCAGCAGTGTCTATTCTGTTTGACCACTGACCGATAAGCCATATTCTTTGAGAACTGTCACAATCTTTAACAGTCTGACTCTATGGGCATTATACTCAGTGATTGGCCAAATGAGTGCCAAGTAGATGGGAGCAATTATATGCCTGGATCTGGACCTTTTAGATATAAGCTGTACAATAAAAAAGGATTTCCTTACAATAGTGAATATGTGGTGATCAAGGCACAGTTCATTGTTGGCAGAGGTTCCCATATCAGACTGGTTAGGCTTATATGTATATAATTACCTGGGTCCATTGAAGTCCCACCTTCATGCAAGGTAATGTCTGTTGCAGTTTTTCATTCATCCAGCATAAAACCTATTTTGAGATTAGTATTGAACAGCCTTTGTAGCGGGTTTTACATATCAGGTTCTGACTAACTGGTAGGCAGCCAAGTATGTTATCCATTCCCAATAGACATTATGTTCTTGGCCTTAGGTAGTAACTTCAGAAATTGTTCACAGATTTGAGAGGGTTATAGATGCAGGTATCTGATGTGAGAATATTGGAAGATTGGGGGGGGGTGAAGGCTGGTGGATTTCAGTCTGAATTATTTGGCCAGTGGGATTAGCTATATCCTCTGGTCTAAGTATGTGATCTTAGTTGTTACCTCATTGTAGCGCCAGTCATTGTTTCTGAGATTTCTAGCACAGTTAAAAAAAATACTTGGTGGTTATCTTTCGCCTGGATTGATATCTTTACCTCATATCATGCTTTGGTTGATTTAATCACAGCCCTGAGTTCCTTGTTTAGTTTACCATGATTTTATTTTGGCTTTCTGAGAGTTACATTTATTTTTGCATGCAATCAATACATTTGTTTTTTTGTTTTATTAAGCTGCCCACAGGGCTTTATTATTGAATTTGGTGTTCTATTTGTTTCTGACAGGAGAAGATCTGTCTATCCAACTATTTTAATATGCATAGAGCTTGGGGTCTATATTATATCATCGAACGCTTAAAAAAACGGAACGCTAATTGATCGACCTAATTTAAGCAAAAGTTTACAATTTCGAACTTTCAGATCAGCGATTTTTTTTCCCAGGGAAAAAAATCGCTGATCCAAAACACATACACACAACACAAGAGCACCAAACAAACAGAAATCCACACACATACACGTAAAATCTGATACCTAACCCTACACTAAACTATGCACACACCACTAACTACCCACTTACCTTAACCCAAACCCTAACCCTAAGGTCCGTCACTATTGCACACTCACCTCACCCGCTCCCTAACCCTAACTCACTTTAATCCACCCTAACCCTCTTGTCCACTCAATCGCACACACACCTAACCCGAGCCCTAACCCTAACTCACCTAAATCACCCTAACACTCACATCCACACAATCGCACACTTACCTGAACCCAACCGGTAACTTTCCACCATAACACTGAAAATACCGAAGCAACAGAAACGGACAACCAAATTCTTTCCCTAGGAAAAAATTCGAGTTTCTGCTGCTTCGATATTTTGCAGTTTCGCGAAAATAAGTTTGATCAATCAGCGTTCTCTTTTTTAAGCATTCGAGGATATAATATAGACCCTGAGCTTGGCAGTAAATTATTCTGTACAGTGGAACAGGCATAGTAGATGGACCCCATCCCCAACTAATGGGCTGTACCCAGCATAGTCAGATACCAGCACTACTCAGATATGTGCACATGCGCTCACTTACACTAGACTACAAGTGTGGTAATTGTTTCCTTATAATTTTTCACAAACAAACCTGAGTGTCTTAATTTGTTCTTTCAAGCTGTAACACCATTGGTCTGTACATAAAGTGACTATGTTTTTATTTTGTGGGGGGGGGGGTAGGGAGGCTGCCCGCATTTGCAAATATGCTTTTTGTCTTTACAAGCTGTTGTCTTCTCAGCATATTGTGTGGCATCATGTCAGCTTTGAACACTAAGCCTTGTGTGTAATTTATTTCTTCCCTGAATTTATTTTCATTTCTTTCCAATAATTTTGTTGAGACTATCACTGGATCATAAGACTAGAAAAAACTCCAAAAAAAGTGCCTTAGAGCATGTACAGTCTCACTGGTTTGGGGCCTAGGGTAATTTTCTTGCTTAACAAATTTCCTTTTAGCAATGGCTTGAGATTCACAGAATGTATCAACAGCTTTAGTTTTTGCTTGATTGGCTTCCATTTGTACACTTCTTCAAGTTATAAATCCAGCTAGAAAAAACTCACTACAACAATCCACAAATATTCTGGTCCGCAATCAGTCACATTCTCCAACCAGGCAAAATCACCTCCCCAAACCCTAACACTGAAGGTGATAACAATGATATTGCCACCCAGTTTAATGACTACTTCACCTTCTCCATCCAAAAGTTATTCAACTATTTCCCCACTACTACTACAAATACCCCCAAAATACAAAACTGTCACCATAAGACCAACACCCAATTCTCTCTTAAACCAGTTCCAACTTACCTAATTTATAAACACCTTGCCAAATTGAAACGCACCACTCTCGCTGCTGACAAACTCCCTGCTGATTACCTCAGGATTGCTGCCTCTGCCATCATCTACCCTATTTCCATACTCATCAACAGATCCACAGCTGAGCACACTATCCCCTCTCTCTGGAAAATTTCTTACATCATCCCTCTACACAAAGGTGGTTCTTCGACAGAACTTAGTAATTATTGCCCCATAGCTATACTATCTCCCCTATCAAAAATCTTAGAAAAATATGTACATACCCAACTACTGAATCATCTTCTTCAATATAACCTGCTAGCAAATTCCCAACATGGATTTCAGCCAAGCCGTAGTACCACCTCTGCCCTTGTATCCTTTACTGACCATGTCAACCAACAAAGAAATCTTGGTAACTTAGTATCTGTTGTCTTCCTAGATCTGTCAAAGGCATTTGACACGGTATCTCACTGCAAATTACTACTGACTCTCTCTGAGGTCAGTCTGGATAACTCCTCTCTACTGTGGTTTAAAAATTATCTGTCCCTCCAGCAACAAGCTGTTAAATGGCATAACTCTCTCTCCCCTCTCCTCCCAGTGTGACAAGGTGTTCCGCAAGGATCCATTCTTGGCCCCTTACTATTTTCCATCTTTACCAATGACCTCCCCTCGGCTATCCAACAAACTAATATAGTACAGTATGCTGATGACATCATCCTTATTTGCTCAGCCCTCTCTCTACAATTACTCCAAGATAGAATCCAGGAAGCCTTCACTACTGTAGAAAAATGGCTAAATTCCTCCCAACTCATACTAAACCCATCTAAGACCCATCTCATGATCTTCCACCCATCCAAAACTTTCACCCCTACCTTGCCATTCTCAATAACATCCTCCAACAATACCCTTATCATACCAGTAACTCAAGCCAAGCTACTAGGTGTAACTATTGACCAAAACCTAAAATTCGACAAACATATAGCACTAAGTGCATAAAAAACTAGATTCACTCTACAGCTGCAAGAGCTTCCTCACACAGGATTCCCGAATCACTATCTCTTGCACCCATCTACTCTCCACTTTACTATACACTTCCCCAGTTCTAACTAACCTAAACAAATCTGACCTTCTGAAACTATCTACCTGCTACAATAAAATCTCAACATTTGCAACCAGTGCTAAGTTTTGTTCTCATCACTGCCTCTCCCTGAGACAACTAGGATGGTTGGAACTCCCTAATCTGCTAAAATATAATCAACTTCTCCTGACCCATCAACTGCTATACCAACCAAATAAAATACCTGCCCTCTCTGGTCTGCTCACCTTCCATAATACTACCCGTCAGCAAAGATCTTCCAGTACCACCCTACTGACTGCTACCAATTGCTTTCATAGCTCAGGCCAATCTCTTTATTACTATGCAGTTGCTAAGGCCTGGAACTCTCTACCCCCTGACATTAGATGTCTAAATATTAAACATGCTTTCAAATCCCTACTAAAATATCTCCTATTCAAAACTTGGATATGTTCCTGTACAGAACCAGACTAATTTCACCTGTTTCTGACTTTCAACATCCCTAGATCACAAGTGTACTGTGCAGTTTCACTTAGTGCATAGGTGCTCAGGCCACCTTTATTGTTATGATTTTTAGTTTATGACCCTGTTTGTCTATGGAAACTTTTTTTTAAATTTATGTACAAGCAATTCTGTGTTTGTTGTATAATATCTTGTTTAATTGTTTCTTAATATTCTAACCACTGCATGCTGCATCAAATGTAAAACTCTGATTTTTACTCTTTTTCTATGTTCTATCCTCTTTATACAAAATAGCTTTGTTTATATAATTGTTGTAAAACCACAAGGAAACCTGGTAGAAATGGCCACACAATGCAGAAGTAGTTAAACACAAATACGTTTTCATTTCAAGAAGACTTCATCAGATGCAGACTGGACAGAACGAGGACAATTATATAGTTCCCTCCCCATTCAAAAGTTAATTACTTAGTCAATCACCCACAAAAAAGATAATTGGACAATTAATTTGCCTTTTTTGTATCTTTCAGCTTTTCCCAGTTAGGGGTCGCCACAGCAGAACTCTGGTCCGCTAATGATTGGCAGTAGATTTTTACGTGCCGAGTTGCCAGCTCTGACGCACAAACTTCAACGAAGGTACGCCCATTTACGCATGTCTCCATGCAGAAGACGCTCTAGCTGAGAATCGAACTGAACAGCATCTTACTGTGATTTGCATAAGCCATTTAAATAATATTTCTAAAAAACTTAATTTCTTTTGTTCATAAATACCATAAAATACATTTATTACCTTAATAATGTTAAAAAAATATTTAAAAAACTGCTTAATATAAATGTCTATCAGACCATATATACAAAAAAATTGTATATTGCATTAAAAAAAACTGTTTTGTACTTTGTATCACTTTCAATGAACTTTTATACATAAAACTGGCTTAGAGCTCCATCTAGTGACAAAACATAATACCACATCCTAAACATGAAAACTTTTTCTATCAATGCAAGAAAGACACATTATATTATATAAAAATACATACATTTTAAAATAATGAATCTAAATGTATGGAGCTATAAGCCAGTTTTATGTATAAAAGTTCATTGAAAGTGATTCAAAGTACAAAACACAGTTTTTTAAATGCAATATACAATTTTTTTATATATATGGTCTGATTTTTTTAAATATTTTTTTAACATTATTAAGGTAATAAATGCATTTTTATAGTATTTATGAACATAAAAAATTAAGTTTTTTAGAAATATTATTTAAATGGCTTAGACAAATTAATTGTCCAATTATCTTTTTTTTGTGGGTGATTGGCTAAGTAATTAACTTTTGAATGGAGCTCAACCACAAAGTGCAAAAAAAGAAAGATTTAATACAAATAGGTTAGCGCTTTCACTCCTATCCAATGAGCTTCATCAGACCAAATGAGTGCGTAAAATTATTAACATTTAAATATACAAAATTGGCGCCAAAAGCGACCAAAACTTGAAGCAACCGCAGTGCACAATACAAGTTGTTAAAATATATTTATAGTGAACTGCTCTACAAAAATGAGCTAAATCAATGTTACAAAAAATGTAACAAAAAATTTTTTGTAACATTGATTTAGCTCATTTTTGTAGAGCAGTTCACTATAAATATATTTCAACAACTTGTATTGTGCACTGCGGTTGCTTCAAGTTTTGGTCGCTTTTGGCGCCAATTTTGTATATTTAAATGTTAGTAATTTTACGCACTCATTTGGTCTGATGAAGCTCGTTGGATACGAGTGAAAGCGCTAACCTATTTGTATTAAATCTTTCTTTTTTGCACTTTGTGGTTGAGCTGCATTCCTTTGGGTGAAAATTACTGTCAGCGTGTGGATTATCAGCGTTTTGCTTTTTGCTTGAGAGAACTTTTGAATGGGGAGGGAACTATATAAATGTCCTTGTTCTGTCCAGCCTGCATCTGTTGAAGTCTTCTTGAAATGAAAACGTATTTGTGTTTATCTGCATTATTATTGTGTTCCATTAAACTGAAGAAGAGTACTTCTGCATTGTGTGGCCGTATCTACCAGGTTTCCTTGTTGTTTTACAAGTGATTGTTGGTGCCTAGGAGCAGCTTTTTGTGTTTGCTTTATATAATCGTTGTATTATTTTTATTATTTTTTTATAATTTCTTACTATGTATTTGGAGCTTTTCTCCCCAGGCCTCTGCTGAAAATGGCCACCTTATGTCCAGTTGGACTAACCCCAGTAAACAAATGGAAAATAAAAAATGTATGGTCAGTAGCAGTATGACTGAGCCCAGCTAAAATGTATTTGTTGTTGGGAATGTAAGGTTTACTATTACAAAAGGCTTAGTATGAGTGGAGGCCGTAGGAGTGAACAGCCATTGACAGGTGACCCATGCGGGTGGAAGGGGGGGTAGTTGTGGCTCATAGCTTGGGTGTTACCTAGGGGAAGCACTATACATTGTACCTACAGACCACAACACTTTGGAGCATGTGAAGCCTACAGCCTGCAAGTCTGGGTAAGCAAGATTGCACGGCCAAGGACTATTTAGGCAGCACTACTGGAGCTCTAATGAGCCACTATAGGAGTTAGGAGCTGCAAGGAAAAGAAGAGCAATTTGAGGGGGGCAAACTGATTGAACTACCTTGGTGTATATGGAAAGGTATTTGTTTTTTTGAGTTCTGGGAGATGCACTTTTGGAATGAAATATTTATGCTGTTTCATCATGTAAGTAATTACTACCCTGGCATATACTTGCAAATGATCTGTTCAGAGATCAGCAATATGAACAACAAACATATAAATCTCACCACTGCCTCTCCTTAAAATACCTGAACTGACCCAAACTATCTCACCTGTTCCTACAATCTCAACTCCAAATCATACACTCCATCCTATATCAGCCTGATATCTGACCAAGTCTATCTTCTCTTATCTCTTACTACCCCCCTACCAGACTTCTCCGAAGCTCAACCCAAGACCTACTAAAAATCCACAAACCCAAATCCAACACAGGGTGCAACTTATGTAGCTACCATCCCTCTATTGCATGGAACAAACTCCCACTAGAAATAAGGACCCCGACTCATCCCAAACAATTTAAGCTAGCAACCAAAGACCACTTTAAAAAACACTGGTCCTGCCATTGTACTCACCCTCCCTGATTATTACCTACCTTTATAGTACAGTCAACCTAACTTAATTAACTACTTCATGCTATGCTTCCTATGCAACCTCCAAAGCTTCTTCTATACTCTGCTCCTTGAAATTCTTATGTAACCTTTTAAGTTTCTGCTACTCTGCATACAAAACCTTATATCTACTCATCTCTCTTTTTAAACCAAAGCATACAACTTATCCTACTTTATTAACATTCTCATTTTTCTTTATAGTACTGTTTTATCTGTCAACAATATACATGTATCTAGCTTACGTATTTTAACTACCGAAATTCTCTATTGCTATTTTTATTGAAATATATCTGTATTGCTATTTTTATTGCATTGTATATCTTTGGAGCTTTTCTCCCCGGGCCTCTGCTGAAAAAGGACAATAGCTCAGCTGGACACTCCCGTCAACAAATGTAAAATAAATAAAATAAAAAAATATATCCCTCATTCTGAAGGAGGTATGGGTCTCCTCGATATTGATTACATGTATAGATCTGCAGTTATGGGATTGCATATATATCTGCTGACTTCATCAGATCCAAACATAGTAAAAATTTTAAAACGTTAGGACAGAAAGTCTAAGATGACTTCTCTGCTTAGTTTAGCAGAAGCATACCAGTGTCAAACCAGAAGTAAACAAAAATCAGACAGACAAAAAAACAAAAGAAAGAATATAACATGAAGGATCAGATGAGAAGGCAAGAAATGTGGCAAAGACATAATATAATGGCAAATACAGAAAGCTCCTAGAACAATCTCATGTTGGTCAGGGTCTAACTCAGTAATGGTTAAGGAGAGGTGAATTTAAACCAAAAGATGAAAGGCTAATATTGGCAACCCAGGATAGTGGGTTGTGTACACATTGGTTTACAAAGTTCATTGAATATGGGGGAGAAACAGACAAATGCAGGTTTTATAAAACAGAATTGGAAACAGTTATACATCTTGTGATATACTAATGGAAGATGGTCTATATACTGAAAGGCACAATAATGTGGCAATACTGTTGCACTGGCGATTGTGCAAACATTACAATACTGAAGTAGCTGAGATGCATTGGAAACATGAGCCACAAATCATTATAGAGAATAATGAATTTTATATCACATGGGATCACACATTACCAACAGTTTAAAAAACAGATGCAAGAAAACCAAAGATAATATTTATGAAAAGAAGACAAAAGTAGCACTGATCAATGAAATTGCCATACCCAGTGATTACAGTGTCTTACAAAGACACAAAATCATAAAATACCAAAATTTGCAGCCAGAAATGAAGACAATAAGAAAAAAGATACCCAGACAGTTCCAATAGTAGTAGGATCAATGGATCTCTTAAAAAATAATTTACAGTTGTATTTAGATATGCTACCAATACATGTAAATCCATATGAATTACAGAAGGAGTCGATTCTGGGCACATTGTGGGTACTGCAAACACTAATTTTGGCTAATATCAACGATTGCAACAATACTAATTTTATGAACTTTAGTCATACTTTCACTTAGAAATGGGGTCCATTCCCATCATGATACTAGAAACCCAAAAAATCTTGGGAAATTAAACTGCCTTGTAGCTGTATTAATTGTTTATTATAAGCTGTGTAAATGGAATAAAGTGAGAAAATTAAGCTCATATACAGGGGCCATACACAACTCTTGCAAACCAGACAAGTGGATAATGCCATTGACAAGGCAAAGACTGATTATTTTTTAATGGAATACCTATAGGGATGATGAGAACTGGCAATAGTTATTGTATTAAACGGACAGGACGTTTTTGTTTTGCTGAGGAATAGGTTACTAGCTTAGATTTCTAGAAAAGTATGTATTCTCTTCTGAATGAATGGCTCAGATAAAACACTAAAACTCATTTAGCCATGGGCAGACACTCAAATGGCAAACTTGATGAAAATTTTTCTGGGTGCTACACAAAAGCTTCTACCCTTTGCACTGCTCTAGCATATATAGTTACCCCTAAGGTTGCCCAACCTCAAAGTATGTTATATCATTTTGAAGTGAGTTGCCCATTATGTTTACCAGTTCTAATTGGATGGCCTTTTCAAGTCACATAGATTCATAGGGTCATAGGTGTGTACTAGGCTAATGGCTCTTGGGCCTTTACAAGCCTAGCCATAGGATTACCCTGGCATCGTGCCACCTGACCTTAGTTCCTAGTGCCTCTGTCGAGTAGAGCCACTTGAGTTATCCCCGGGGTGAATTTTCTATTTCCTATCCACTCATCAAGATTCCTCTTGAAGAGGGTCAGTCAGATGCTCTGCTTGACATGTATGGGAAGTCTAACCATAGCATGGGAAATCTCTAGGTTATGAACCTGTCCCTCAAGTACGTTCTGTTGATTGTGGTAATGAGGTTGAGGTCTCTGGAGCATGTGGTGCTCCACCCTTCTACAAGCACAAAACAGTGTAAACTGAATTCTGAGTTGAAATAGGGATGAGTTAGGGAAGTTCATTACTCTTCTGTTATTTTTGTTGTTTCTGAAGTCATTAACATTAACAAGGGTGGGGTTGGTATAATGGCTAAAGTTTCTCCTCACAAAATACAGGGTTTGATTCTAACCTCGGTTTATTAGCTAGGCTAAAAATGGTCCTTCAGGGCAGTTAGCCTAGTATTTACCCTAGTACTTACCTATGAACAAGTATGACAAGGAGTTTTATATATATATATATATATATATATATATATATATATATATATATATATATATATATATATATATATATATATATATCGAGTCTATATGACTACAACGAATGCTTAAATGTTCGAATCTGTAAAGGTCGACCTTTACAGATTGAGCACTTAAATGTTTGAAATTGTAAAAACATAAATAAAAAACAAAAACAAATATGAGGAAAGGGTTTAAGCAGGGGGGAAAGCCCCCCCTGCACCCCCCACATGGGGGACTGCACCCCCACACCCCCGCTACTTAAATTTACCAACTCCACGATTGCACTTCAGTGAACTACAGTGCTGAAATGGGAAATTTCCCATTCCCTACACTGTAGCTCGATCCTGGAGTTGGTATATTAAAGGGGGAGCCCAGCCCCCCATGTGGGGGGTGCAGGGGGGGGTTGCCCCCTGGTTAAACCCTTTAGTTTTTTATTTTGTGCTGTGTATTTTTTTTTTTAATTTTTGTAAAAATTTGACCGCTTAACTGTTCAATCTGTAATGGTCAACCTTTAGAGATTTGAACATTTAAGCGATCGTACATCTAATATAGACTGCATATATATTTATATATATATATATATATATATATATATATATACATACACACACACACACACACACACATATATATAAATATATATATATGTATACATAGATATATATATATATACATATATATATATATATATATATATATATATATATATATATATACACATATATATATGGGTTCACTACATTTGACCGAAAGTTCATTTGACCAAAGCCCATTTGACTGAGACCATATTACTGAAAGTTCATTTCACCGAATGCCCACATGACCAAAAACTCATTTGACTGAAAAACAGCACTGGCAGGTATATGCCCAGTTCCCCACTGTAGTGCAACCCTGGAGTGAGAATATAAAGTTAGGGGGTGTGTGGGGGGGGGGGCGTAGACCCTCACATTTTGCAACAAGTTTGTACTGATGTTATATGTTTTAATGTATTTTTAATGGATACACATGTATATAATAGTATATAAACTGCAATTATGTGGGAGGCTACGCCCACCACACCCCCCAACTTTATATTCTCACTCCAGGGTAGCACTACAGTGGGGAACTGGGCATATACCTGCCAGTGCTGTTTTTCGGTCAAATTACTTTTCGGTCATACGAGCTTTTGGTGAAATGAACTTTCAGTAATATGGTCTCAGTCAAATGGGCTTCGGTCAAATGAACTTTCAGTCAAATGTAGTGAATCTATATATATATATATATATATATATATATATATATATATATATATATATATATATGTATATATTATATATATATAAGTCAAAGTAAACTTTATTGTCATTCAAATATACACCACAGCGTAGCTGAATGAAATTGCATTGCTTCATTCCCAGTCCAAGGACATACATAAAGAAAAATATTTTAGTCAAAAAAAAAATAATCCGACATCACAAAAACATAAGATATAAATAGAAATAGACAGAAAACAAATAGATATTGTACAGTGTATATTGCCCTCTCTTGAGTTTCTTGTATAAGATGAAGAAGAAACAGTTAGTATTGCACATTCAATTATGGACATTGACTATCTATATTGCACTCATATGAATTGTGTAAAATTAAAATTAGTAAATTTAATACATGATGAGTCTGCAGTGTGTACTATTCCTGATCAGGCAGATATCTACATGCCTAGATGATTGAGAGGGGGACGAAGGTGCTGACTTTCTTCTGGTTCTCCTGTTGACAGAGTTCAACAGTCTTATGGATAAGGGGACAAAACTGTTGTTCAGCCTGGAATTCTTGCAGTTCATGCTCCTGTTTCTTCTACTTGAAGAAAGGCAGGAGAACATGTCATTTGCAGAATGGGTAAGGTCATTGATTATCTTTCTCGCTCTTCCTTTGCAGCAAGTGGAAGTCTTCTAAGAGTGTAAGTGATTTATGTGTTTCCTGACACCTTCTGAAATCCACAATCAGTTATTTGGTTTTGCTGATATTCAGTGCTAAGATTTTGCTGTTGCACCATTCTGTCATATGTTCCACCTCACTTCTGTAGGCTGTTTCCTCTCCATTTCTGACAAGACTTATAATTGCAGTGTCATCTGCAAATTTGATGATTTTATTGGACTCCTGTCAGACCATGGAGTTATGTGTCAGCAAGCTGAATAATAAAGGACTTAAGACACATCGCTGCAGTACCACCATGTTCAGAGTTATGCTTCCAGAACTGTTGACTCCCACACAAACCTTTTGAGGTCTGTCTGTGGGAAACTTAGGATTCAATTACATAATGGGGTGTTAATGCCCAACGGTATTACTTTCTTTACTAGATTCTGAGGGATGACAGTGTTGAAGGCAGAACTGAAAGTGATGAATAGCATTCTGGCATAGCAGTTCTTACTTTCCAAGTGGGTCAAGGTTTCATGTAATGCTAGAGAGACGGCATCTGTTGTGCACCAGTTTGGCCTATATGCACACTGCAGCGTGTCCAAAGTTGCTGGTATGCATGAGGTTATGTGTTTTTTAACCAGCCTTACAAAACACTTCATCACAATTGAAGTTAGAGCAACTGGTCATTAGTCATTTAGACTTGTTTGCTGTCGTTTCTTGGGTAACAAAATTATGTTCATCTTCATAAAGCACCTTGGTACACTGGCTAGTTGCAGCAAAGTATTGAAAATGTCCATGAGCACCAATGCCAGTTCTGATGCACAGTCTTTAAGTACCCTGTCTGTGATGTTATAAGGGCCAGCTGCTTGTTTTGAGTTGACACGTATCAAGGGTCTTAGTATATCTATTCTGTTTAGGTGCAGCAATTTACCATTTTCTTATCCACATCAAACCTGCTGAAAAATTATTCAGCTCATTCAAGAACATAGTGCTGTCATCACAGAAGGCTGATGCAGGTTTGTAGTCAGTTATGGTTTGTATTCCCTTTCATAGACGTCTGGTATCACTTTGATCATTAAAGTGACCCTGGATCTTTCTGCCACAGGTTCTCTTTGCTTTTTTTATACCTTCACTCAGTTTGCCTCTGGATACATTTAGGGCTTCCTTGTCCTTGGATCTGAATGTTGCATTTCATGTAAGAGCTCATATACCTCACTGATTAACCATGGCTTTTGGTTCACTTGTATGGTGATGCACTTGGTAGTAGTTACGTCATCTGCACATTTTGAGATGTAAGCTATAACCAACTCTATATATGCTTCCAGGTCCATTTGGTTGTTTGATAAGGCTACATCCTTAAACAACGACCAGTCTGGACACTCGAAGCAGTCCTGCAATGCTGAGACTGATCCCTGAGGCTACAGCCTTATTTGTTTCTGTGTTGATTTGCCAGATTTTTAGCAGTGGCTTATATGCAGGAACTGGTATGATGGCAAGAAGATCATATGTTCTGAGATGTGGCTAAGGTACTGCCTTATATGCCTGTTTTATGTTGGTGTATACCTTATCCAGTGTATTTACTCCTCTCGTAGCAAAATTTGCATATTGATGGTAGTGGTGTAGGGCCGAATTTAGGTTGGTCTGGTTAAAGTCAACTGCAATTACCCGTACAAACTCTGGGTTCCTGTTTTGGAGATCACTATCATTTATTATCAATATTACTTATTATTATTATTATTATTATATATATATATATATATATATATATATATATATATATATATATATATATATATAGATATATATACAAATATGGATTGTGAATACATGACAGGGAGTATAAAGTCTGTCTTCATACAAGTGAAATGCTTTTAATCCTGTCAAATCTATATAACTCTTTCTGACCTGTCTTGCAGTTGATGAAGAAATATGAAATGCTACCAGGTACAGACAAAAGAGAGTATAGAGCCAAGATATATTGGGAGTCTTACACCTGTGTAAGAAACTAAGAAGTAAGGCATAAAGTGGTATACAAAGCAAATGAAGTATTTAGTCATACTAATGATAAAAAGGTTGTAGAAATCTCAGGTTTGAAAATATCTCAACATTAAACTACTACAAGAAAATTGTGAGAAATACAGAGTGACAGCCAGGAATGTGCATTAGGGTAGCAAATAGATTTGGGGGTCTTTTTTTGGTTTTCTGTACATGACCATTGGCTGCTCACAGGTCCCATCTTCATCCATGTGGTCTACTGGACCTAAGTATCCTCTGGGCTGATAAGGGGACCAAGGAAACTGGAGCAGCATTGCATGGTTATCTGGGGGTGTTTTGCGGTCTAATTCCTTGCTCCTTCATGCTCTTGTCTGATGTCTAAGGGCTGACATGCAGTGAGTTCTGCAGCGTATCTGACATGCCTCCACATACACCTCAGCAATGAGCTCTGCTCCTTGCAGTACAACATCACCTAATGAGTCCCCAGCCTCTGTCTGGAATTTTAGATAGTGCATCCATGACCACACCCTGCCCCCTACTCAATATAGGTTCACTCTTCCTCCCTGCATGTGCCATCAAGCATCCTAGCCACTAATGAAACCTTTTCCTGGGGTGTAACCAGGGCTTTATCCCTGTACACCAGTGGCATAGGCTAGCACCTAGATTACTGGATAAATTAATAGTGACTCTGCAAACAAGAGACCCTAGAATATCAGTTGTTGTTTAGTATCCCCACATATTCAGCTAAAAATGTATACTTTATGAATCAAAATTGGAAACTGGAAATTTTGTTTCGGGGTAATTGGAGCATATATTGGATTCAGAAGGATGTGGTGAAACAGGGATAACATAAGCTAAGACATCCCAGATATGGAGTGGAATATCAAAATATGGGTGTGCTATAAGGTTAATGAAACACATAGCATAAAATGACAAAATGATAGAGTTAGACTTGCTGGGAATAAGTGATAGTAGAGAGACTGAGAATGTGAAGTGGCTAAATGAATGCATGAATTTATATGGCAAATACAGGACTGACAGGATATGCAGAGAAAGGTGACAGCGCAGGTAGCTGCTAATGTTAATTTGTAATTGTTTGAGCATTAGCTGGTGCTGGATGGGACTGGGATTGCAACAAATCAAATTTTGAGAAGTGGAAAGGGCAGTTTTCATTGTACAGCTGTATGTGGAGAAAGGGATGAAAGCCCAGAGGTGTTTGATGCAAATATATCAACTGTTACAAAAGGAATACAGATGACTGAATCATCTGGAAAGAATCATAGGACTGGCAGCATGAGAATAAAAACAGTAGATAAAGAAGAGGAAGGGGAAATAATCTCCTGGAAGAACTAGTGGCATAGGAGAGGGTTAATCAACTGATAAGTTGATTTTCTAAAGTAGGAAGGGAACGATATTGGTAAGAGCAGTAAATAAAAAGCAGGCACCATTAGAAAACTGAGACAGAGGAGCAGTATATATATATATATATATATATATATATATATATATATATATATATATATATATATATATATATATATGTATATATATATATATATATATATATATATATATATATATATATATATATATATATATATATATATATATATATATATATATATATATATATATATATATATATATATATATATATATATATATATATGTATATGGGTCTACTTTGGTCGAAAAAACATTTGGTCGAAATTCACTTGAATAAGCACACTTGACTGAAAGCTCACGTCACTGAAAACTCATTAGGTGGAAACTCATTTCACCGAAAGTTATATATGGCCTTTTCCCCACTGCAGTGCGATCCTGGATTCAGAATATAAAGTAAGGGGGGGGTGTGGGGTTTGTGGGGCATAGGCCCCCACCTATTTTAAATGTTTTAAACCATAGACATGTATATTGACAAGTGCAATGAACAACTCTTTCCACTAGACAATATAAACCCTTACTTTGTATTCTAACTCCAGGATCGCACTACAGTGGGGGTAAAGGCCATATATAACTTTTGACGAAATCAGTTTCGACCAAATGAGTTTTCAGTGAAGTGAGCTTTCAGTCAAGTGTGCATGGTGAAGTCAGTTTCGACCAAATGTGTGTATATATATATATATATATATATATATATATATATATATATATATAATATGCAGATAAAGAGCAACATTTCACTTTCAGTGCTGTACCACACTGTCAGATTAAATACAGGTTTTCTGGACTTTGGAAAAATGGTGGACTAAACTAATTCTTGGAAAAGGAAAGGAAAAGGAAAAGGAAGATGATGTGGAGACAAAAAAGGCAACTCTGATGCACATTTTTTTTTTATTTATTTAACATTTTGTACGCACATATTATATTAATGTCTAATGCTGGAACCTTTTTTGGGATAGTCAAAAGATGCAGGAGTTAATAGGAGTAGAACAGACTAAGAATCTCAAGTGCTGGTAAAAATGTTATTAAAATATTTACTTAATGATTTGTTTTTTGTTTCAGTTGGGGTAAAGTTTCTTATCAGAAACTGGAAGACAGAATGCCTTCCTAAAGTGCAACAAACTAAGAGGAAAGTGAAGATGAACTGGAGAAGAAAAGGTAAAATTCCAAAAAAAAAAAAATAAGGTTACAAGCTAAATAGATAAGCTCTAAATTTTCAACAGGATTTATCTCCCCTTCTCAGGAGTTCAATGATGCTGAGAAATGGAATCAATTCACAATGAGTACTGGTCACGAACACTCCAATAAGTGTAACGGCTCCTCAATTTCAGTAATTTCAGCAAGCAATTCACAAACCGTAAGTTGTACCTGCCACTGAAAAAAACAGCAATTATGGCAATAAATCCAGAAACTGAAAATGCTCCGTTGACACGAACGACCTCCCACAGATGATGGCACAGCAAAAGTGAAGGCTATAAAAGTCTTTTTTATTCCAAAAACGAACAGTGAGAACAGAATCAAACTTCAAAATTGTATAACATAATATCAAATTTAAGCGCTTTTACCCACTCAAATGGTGGGCCTCTTCAGAACCTCTTGTTGAAAGTACTACAAACATTTTATTTGAAATCTGGCACCAAAAGGAAATGGATACTGATAAAAACATTGTATCCTAAATAACAAGATCCGCCCCTTAAAGTTAAAACTATTAATTACAATGATCGTGGTGACAAATACTTGTTCCTCTTTCTTTTTTTGTTCAATTTTAAATCACCCTCGATCAAAACAGTTACACATACAATTACATTTATACTTCTTTAGCATCTTGTCTGTCTCCTGTAAATGTAAACATGTTTAATTAAAACTTCTAGTTAGATACAAGTACATATATAGGTAACCCTGTACTAACTAACCTACAATAGGTGTCAAAATGGTACAGTCAATATATTACATAATTGAACTTGTCAACAACACAACCAACGTATAAAATTGGAATCACATTAACCATGCATATGATAAATATCCCTCTCCATAATTTGTAAATGTAGGATAAAAGATTTATTTATATTAGTAAAAAATTTATTATTTAATATATCGAACATATGTAAAAAATTATAAAAATAACAATAAAAATGCTACAAGAATATTTATGCGAATAAAATGGTATTTGTGGTACTGATACCAACTATACAGTGACTTAAATGTAAACAAAAAAATAATCTAATGTTTTCTAATTGATGAATCGAATAGTTGATATATCGCCACAACTGACTAATTATAAAAGATTAGATAAAAAGTCTTATAATAGTACATAATTACTTACAAATCTCTAAAATTGGTTTACAGGAAATATAATCATTAAGTCCAGGATGAGTGGTGGCATCTAAAAAGAGTTGCCACCAAACCTCTCTGAAACTTAGAAAAGATTTATAATCCCCACCCATGGGATCTACCAAAATGGTTTCCAAGATGGCGAATTTGAACTTGTGTTTATCATCCATTATACTTATGTGTCTATATAAGGCATTAGTTGAATCTTTCTTCTGAATACTATAAATATGATCATATATGCATTGTCTAAAGCAACGTTCAGTTTTCCCTATATAGAAACAGGTACACACACAACATTTCACTAAATAAATCAACATTTTCGTTCTACAATTCCCATGTTTAAATTTTACTATAGTGTGAGTTTCATTTTGAATAATCAATTTCTTTTCTTCCAATATATACTTGCATTGATTGCAAGTACCACATTTGGATGTATGGGAAAAATTATCCAGTCTCCTGTTACTATTTACTCTCCTAGGGACTAATAAATTCTTAAAATTTCTTCCCATTTTGTAAATAATTCTGGGTTTGGTCCCTGTTATTTGTGTTAACTTGGAATCTTGGGAAATCAAGTACCAAAATTTATTAATGATATTTATTATTTTATCTACTACTGGACTATATAATAATATTAACGATCTTTGATGGCCACTGGTCCCATTTCCATCTTTGTTACCTAGTTCAATCAGATGTCTGGTTTTGAATCCTGTTCCCAATAATGATTGATATTTATTAACCCTTTCTTGTATAACATAGTGTTTAATGGCTGACAAAATGTTTGGTGGATATCCTCTCTCTAAAAATAAATTGGTAATAAACTCAATTTCCTCTGTCAATACTTTAACATCAGATGTCATACGAGCAGGTCTGATGATTTGACCTTTATATATATTGTGTTTCATATTCATTGGATGACAACTACTATATTCCAAGTAGTTATTGGTGAACGTTTTCTTCCTATATATTCTAGAATGAAAGGTCGAATCTTACTTATAAACATAAGTATCAAGGTACGTTATACCATCTGTATTATGCTTATAAGTAAATTTGAGATATTCACTAGTGGTGTTTAAAAATTGCAAACAAGTGTCTAATTTATCTACACTTTCATCCCATAAGATATAAATGTCATCCAAAAACCTGGAATAATGTTTGATACTCTTAAAATATTCCAAAGGAAAGAGGGAGGTAAGTTCCCAATCAAGCATAACCAGGTTGGCAAAAATGGGAGCACAAGCTGCCCCCATAGCTACCCCCCTGGTTTGCTTGAAATCCTCACCCTCAAAGAATATGAAATTGTTCTCTAATACTATGGCCATTAGTTCCATAATAAGACTAGTCTCTTCCCAACTAAAACTTGTAAATTTTGTAATACTATTACAAAAGGCCTCCAGTCCAGCCTGTTTTGGTATACAGGAAAAAAGATCGATAACATCTATGGTTACAAATATCAGGCCCTCCTTACATTTACCTGTGGGAAACATTCACAAAAATTCCCATGAGTCTTTTACCATGTTACTGTAAATATGTTTTAATTGTCTATGTATTTTCCTATGGGAAATGTTTTGGATTTGCTGCCTGAAATAATCAGACAAAACGGGGGATCTTGTGTATCCTTGTGTATTTTGGGAAGACCCACAATAGTGGCTAATCTTAAATATTTGACTTTCAAAAAATTATAAATCTCCTTGTTGATCCTACCATCAATATAAAATTCCTCTATATAAGAATCTATTTGTCGATGAGCTATATTAACTTCATTGATGGAAACATTTTCATAATTCCCTCTATGATATAATATATCATAAATTTTCTTGGAATATTTTATACTATCATATATAACTATACCGTCCCCCTTGTCTGGTTTCATCACTCTAATATCTGGATTTTCCTGTAAGGTCTTGAGAGTTTTTCTTTCCACTTCTGATAAATTACAAATATTAGCATTATTATTAATAGTATTGGATACTTACCCGCGGTGGTGGTGCTGCGGTAGCGTTGTTGCCTCACAGTAAGACGCTGTCCGGTTCGATTCTCAGCTAGAGCGTATTCTGCGTGGAGACATGTGTGAATGGGCGTACCTTTGTTGAAGGTTGTGCATCAGGCCTGGCAAGCCGGTATGTAAAAATCAACTGCCAATCATTTAACGGACCGGAGTTCCGCTGTGGCGACCCCTAACCGGGAAAAGCCAAAAGACACAAACAAACAATTAATAGTATTGGATACTTGATAAATTTCCCTAGTCACAATTTTCTCATATAAATCAACCTTGGGATGGCTGGATGGTATAAAGGTACTTTTTGCCTTAAAAGTATTATCTTCATTACTTTTGTTGGTTTCAAAGGAGTGTTCAGTATTAGTTCGATCCTTAAAGAACACCCCTAAATAAATCTTCCTAATAAATTTCTTTAATTCACACAAGCAATCTACCATGTCAAAATGAGAGTGAGGAATATATTTCATACCCTTAGACAACAACTCAAAATGTGTCTTATGCATCATTAAGCTGGAGAAATTATAAATATTAAAATTGTTAAAGGCATACATATTTTCTACTCTGGCTATATCTTGACACACACTGTCAGTTTCAGTCGATTTTTCTCTCCCCACTATTTTTTCCACCCCCACTGTCTCTCCATGGTGACCGATGATACTTTTGGTGGGTATTCCTGTATGGTTCCCCCTGTCTGAAATCCACCCTCTGAAAATGGGCATTTTCAGTTTCTGGATTTATTGCCATAATTGCTGTTTTTTTCAGTGGCCGGTACAACTTACGGTTTGTGAACTGCTTGCTGAAATTACTGAAATTGAAGAGCCATTACACATATTGGAGTGTTCGTGACCAGTACTGATAAGTTCCTAGCCTTTGGTTAATCAATTCACAATCACAACATCAACAGCCAACAATGGGAAACCAACAACAGAACTGGCAACAGAATACCTGACACAACCAGAAGAGCCAACGAAAAGGGAGGAAGAACTCTTACTACCCATGACAGGAAATTTTGCTGAAAACTATATTGTCACTGAAGTAAAAGGACTCAAAATTTACAACTACAATGACATTAGAATTACTGAGCAGTACAGAGCACTGTTTGCAAGGGGCTTTAATTTTATACCTCACCATAGAACAAATGTAGTGGACAATATACTGGATCTCAAAATGTATGCCAGAAAGGTAAATTTGAAACTGTTATTAGAAAAGAATTCAAATGTCTCTTGTGATGCTGTGCCAGTTTTACATAGAAGTAGTACCTACAATCCCCCTTTGGTACCTCTGATAGCTTTATTTGAAAAGCTATGCAAAGCTAATTTAACAGCAGCTTATACATGGGTTTCTAGGGTCAATGAGTTCAACTTTAATATGGAGGATCAGAATTTATTAGCAGAGTTGACTACTAATGACACCATAAGAATTGTGAAACTGGACAAAGAGGGAATGGTGGAAATAATTGTCCAACACATATATACTGGCAAAATGTTAGACTTTTTCATGATAATGAATATTTTCTTTCAATATTGTTAAATGAAGTTAACATTGCTAGTCACAGGTTGGACTTGATATTGGAGGAACTTTTCTCAGACTATCAATTCAGCCTATAAGAAATCAACTATTTAAAAGTACAAACACCTATAATTACATCTTTATTTGGAATCTCGAAAGTCCATAAATCGATCCTAGATTCCCCTATGAGGCTAATAGTCATGGCAAGAGGTTCAAAACAGAGCCTCTAGTGATATTTGTAGACCAGCACTTAAAATATTTTTTTTGTAGACATAGTACATGTCTTGAAAGATTTGTGGCATCTACTTAGAACCCTGGCTAAATGTGTCTTCAAAGAATGAATTATTTTATTGAAGCTTTGACACAGGATACCTGAATATCACATGACTCAGTCTATGTATTATCCACACTTATGGATTTGGTTTTGAAAAACAATTTTGTGTGGTTTCAAGGGGAGTACTTTAAACAGATAAAAGGGTTGGCTATGGGGGCTTTCTCAGCCCCTATTTTTGCAAATATAATCCTGTGGTTATGGCAGGCCAATTTTATCTTTGGATCAGTATACCAGAACTCCATTTTCAAGTATTTTAGGTTCTTGGATGATATACTGATCCTCCCGGATGATGGAATACAAAAAATACCAGAATTTGTGGACTATATTAATGCCATGATCACCTTCTTATAATTTACTCATACAGCAGATACAGAAAGTTCTAATTATTTTGACATGCATCTCTAAAAAAATAAAAAGAAAGAACAATACAAATCATCCTTTTATAGGAAACCAACCTATTCTAATAGCTTTCTTCATTTTGACAACAATCATCCACACTGACAAAAAAGAACCCTAGTGAAAAGCCAGATGGTAAGGCTGTCAAGGTTGGTTACTGAGGATGAAGGTTTTACAGTGAGTTTCCAAACCAAAAGAAATGTTTAAAGAAAGGAATTACCCCATAAAGATGCTGGAGGACCATGAAAGTTTGGTCTTAAATAAAAGAACATCTCATTATGCCCCTTTCTTAATAAATCCAGAGTTCCAGTTTAATATAATAACAAAGAAGTTAGACAACAACACAATCTGTATTCTGACATAAAATCAATACTCATCTTGTATGATACAAGTAATAGAAAAAGATGGAAAAGTATGTCTGGCACTTTTGAACTAATAGAAAAGTTGGGACCAATACGTAAGATTGTTTTCAGAAAGAGTTAAAACATTAAGAACATTTCTGAAAAAAAGAACCATGGTTCAGTTAACAATCAACAGGGAAAATGAGAAGGTGTGGAGCCTGCAAAGAGTGCAGGTATAAATATGAGACCACATATGTGACTATGGGAATTTTAATAGAATTTCTTTCTTTACCTGGTAACTTCAATTGTAACACTAAGGGAGTTGCACTTTGTTGATCATATACATCCTTTTATATAGGAAAAACAGAAAACTCTATTAAAATAAGACTATACTAACATATATACTTGATAAGGAGAAAAGATGGTGCTAATGCCCTTTTTAGACATTCTGTTAACTGCCCTGATTTCAATAAATTTGTATTTTGTATTTTGGAAAAAAGTAGTAAAAAATGATACGGGAGGTAATTTTTGGACTATAGGGAGACCTATTGGCAAGTTCTTTTGAATGCAACACAAAGCCCAGGGATAAATTACCATATAGCAATAAATAGTTTACTAGCCCTGAAAGCAGATAGAATCTGAAACATTTGTTCATATAGCATTGCTAGTTTGTTTCACCAGTTCACTGAGTAGTCCATTTCAATTATTTTAAAACAGCATTTTATTACCAGTTTATCTTAATGTGAATTTTTGTTATATAGTTTTTAAAAAGTTCATAAACAAAAACATTTATAACAAATTTTAAAACATTATGGAGCGTATTTCTAAAAAGCATGGTTATTAAAGAAGAAGGGCAGGGTTTTTCAACCTATTACTTTAAAATTTTAATTAATGTATGTATTTTATTGGTGCATCCTTGCTATAAAAAGGAATTTGTTGTGGGTTCCCTGATGAAGTTCTGTTGTTACTATTAAAAGAATGAGTACTGTGGCCATGGTGTATTTCTTGCAGTGTGAGCCTATTGTTGTTGGTTAAGTGTTCGTGACTTGGTTAATTTTTGTTAATATAATCTATGTGCCTCTATCCTACCTACGCAGTGACCACAATTCCACATCTGATGCATGTGCAGTCTATATGAATGATTTGTGTGGTGTGAGTTCTTACAGAGTCATCTCAATGGTGATGTTGGCTATACCTTGCAGCCATGTCTAATGATACCAAAAAAAAAAAAAAAAAAAAAAGATCATTGCAGAGAATGCATACAACATCACCCTGTCACAGAGCAGAAACTTTGCTGAATGTGTTTGGATTGGCGAAAGGCCAGCTTCCACTTTCTAGATGTCCGTGGTAGAGCCCTGCAGTATGATGCTGAAAATGCCGTAAAATATCTGCTACTTATGCAATATTACATGACATGTTGATATTAAACTGAGGCCCCATATTTATGAGCTGATGGTAACTCAGATAGATGTAAAAGATCCCACATCACTTATCAAAAAGAGTAAAGGAATTTCCTGGTACCTTGGCCAAATGTTTCACTAGTTGATATGAATACCACATTGGGTGCCACCTGAAAAGAGGTCATTGGCCTAGTGAGACTAATCTGGGCAACAAAGTATAAATAAAAAAGTATATATAAAATGTTGGTATGAAAATAAATATGGAAGGGAATAGGCATCTGCTAAGAGGTTGTCCTGGAATCAAGGGAGTATGATGTACCTTTGGAGGGGCCTGGGGAGGAGCCGGACAGAGGTGATGACTGTGTTAGGTAGATGCAGGTGCACTAGCTAAGAGACAGCATCTGTTTCTCACCTCTGAGCCAAAGTAAACATGACTCACAACAGTAACAATGATATATACACTACAACAATCACACACAGGCTACCCAAGTAATAGTATACTGAGGACAGCACACAGCTGGCATCATATACGCAGGTGAGGAGGTCCACAGTTTCAGGTGTCAACAACAAGCAATGTGTATGAGGGGCACTATTGTTTTTGGTGAATGTGTGTCTCTTTGCTGGTGAGACTGAGGAGTCAGGAAGACTGGTCCAGGAGGGTGTGATTCTCCAGTATGGTGTACATAGGCAGGGGGGGTGCTGATGGGTGCGTGTGAGTGTGCATGGCCATGACTTCAGCAAAAGATGCAGCACTGTGCTGGAGTCTGATGGGTGTTTTTTGGACAACTGCAGGATATATGTCTCCATTCATCAGGAGCACACTGTCTGGGTTATGTAACAAGCATGGTCCACAGCATGTACAGAAGATGGAGTATTTGCATGAATGGTGTGATGTGCTATCAACACTCCATGGCTATATTTGCTTACTGTGTCCCACAATATCCTCACCATGGTTAGAGGTGTGAAGGTGGTGCCACTAAGGGACATAGACTATACCCTTGCCCTCTCATGGCATCTTTCCTCACTGCTTGTGGAGGAGGACCTCCTATTAGAGTGGTGATGGCAATGATGGTTGGCTGTACAGGGACAACTGTAGCATACTGACTCCTCACACAGGCTTTTAAAAATGGGTCAGGCTCTCTCACAGATTGTCATGCAGACCACATACACACCAATCATTTCTGCTATTATTGCATTGATACCTGCCTATCCCTGTATGACGTGTGGCCACAGAGACACTCACCTCAGGAGGATGTGTCAGCCAACTCCTGCTTTTATGTGACATCCCAGGACTGAGAGGTGGGTTGCACAGGAGCTGTGTTAGTGGGAGATGGACAGGATATACCTGTCAAATTAAATATGTTAATACCATAACAATGACCCTTGACTGTGTTGGGATGTGGTTGCCATCATCCTTCAGTAAGGCCCCATCACATCAGGCTTGTCTATATCCATGGTAGAGGAACCTAACAATAAAGCATTTGTGTAAATACATAAACATAACAAGCATATGAATGAACCCTTCTCAAATACCCACAGCCACTGAAGGTAAACCTCTAAACAGAGATTCATAGCTTCATACTTCATAGTTATACTATTGGCTAACAACCACCAAGGCCTTCTTAAGCCTAGCTGTGCAATCCAATCAAATTGTTTCCCTGTGTATCATGGGCATTTAGTAGGGGAGTATGTTATTTAGGAAGTTTCTAGTGGTTGGGTGGGGGTATGTTAATCTGGGCATTACTGTCTGCCTCTGCCTATCAGAGACATGGGGGCCAGACCCAGGATGAATATCTGATTTCCTGCTTAAATAGAGTTTGGGATGGACTCTACTTCACATGGATGTGGAGCCTGTTCCAGAGTATGGGGATCCTCTGAGACACATATTTGTCTCACCAACGTGTCTTAATTATGTCACAAGTAAAATTTAATCCTTGGCTCTATTAGTTCTATTTTGTGGATGTGTAAAAGGTCCAGCAGAGCTGAATCCAAGGATGCCTTGAATGCCAGGCATAAATTGCCTGTTAGTAACCTGCAGGAGATACAGTACAGAGGCAAAGCTTTAAGGTAATCCATATAGGACAATGTGTTTATACCATGGATTCTCCTGGTAAGGAACTTTTTGGGTGTTCCAACTGTTGCATATGTTTGGGCAGGTACATACCGAAGGAGTCATTATACTCAATGATGGGCCTGCTAAGGGCCAAATAAAATGGCACTATGACTTCCTTGGACCTGGATTCCATGCCCTTACTTATAGGTTGTGTGATATACTTACTACTTTGGCAACATGTTGGCCAAAGGCCAGATTATTGTCTACATATGTTCCCAGATTCCTGACTACAGGGTCAACTCTTAGGGGTGTCTCATCGATGTAGTAATTAGCCTGTGTTACAAATTTTATAAAAGGCCTTATAATGCATTTTTTGGCATTGAGTTTTTGGCACCAGTTATTGTCTATGTTAGAACCTCTTGTAAGATGTTTGTGTAATGCTGACAATCTATGATAGCTCCCAATTTGCAGTCATCTGCAAACTTGGTCAGACAAAGGCTCTTGTTAAGGCTTTGCATATTAGACTAAGTCAAACTAAAGGGTCTGTACTTTATAGGGTGGGTTGATGGTCCATCCTTGTGAAGTGGGATAACCACTGCACTCCTTCATTCTCATGGCACAAAGCCTGTTTTGAGTCTATTGTTGAAAAGTGACTCAAGTGGTCCTATTGGGTCATGTTTACAGTTATTTAGAAGGCATCCCAAGATATTGTCAGGGCCCTCTGAGGCTGTGTTTTTTGGCCTTAACTAACACCTCTGGGAGCTGCTGTCTTTTAATATTTATTTATTTATTTATTTATTTATTTAACATTTGTTTACCAGAATAGTCCAACTGGACAACTGGTGTGGTGGTGGAGTAATGGGAGAAAAGCTCTACATAGTACATCATTTTTGGATACAAAGTGAAAATAATTGGTTACATAGTAAGAAAAAAGTGAATAGCAATAGAGAAACATGCTTTATATAGTAGATTCAATATTTACAATAGAATCAATGAGCAAGTTTAGAGCACAGTATTGCAAGGCTTTTACCAAGTAGTATTATGTACAATATGTACAGTGAGTATTGGCAGAGAACACTAACAGTGAACACCAGGGGCATAAAGGAATAAAATCTCACATTGAGGTGAGACTTCAGGGGGAAAGTTGGCAGGAGGGTGAGGCTTCAGGGGTCAATAGTTTGGCAGGAGGGTTATGCCAGTAAGTATTTCATTGAGGGAGTTGGGGGTAAGGATTGGGGAATGAAGTTTGAGTTGAATTTGTCAGCCAGCAAATTTACTATATCACTCTGTTCAGTGAAGGTAGCACTACTTGCCAACACTTAAGCACTTAATGTGTGCTGCCTTTGAGATTTTGGACATCGCTATAGAAGGACTTGTAGTTGTCTTTAGACTATGAGGCTATCTTGACTTCATAAATGGCCTTATTGGACTTAATTAATCCTCTTAGTTCCCTGTTTAATTTAATTAGAGAGCTCTTATCATTATGGGAGTTGCTCTTCCTGATTTTAGTCATGACTTTTTCCTTTTGTTACATACCTCATTAAGGTTAGAATTCTAGCAGTGTGGTTTGTTTTTAGGGTTTGTTTGGGCTTACTTCTAGTAGGTACAGTAGTCTATACACAACCATTTACATGGCTGTACAGGGTCTCTGTGAATGGTGTATAGGTTGTTGTGAATTCAGGGCTGGGAGGCAATGAATTTTGATAAACTATTACTTAATAGGGATTTGTTTGCTTTGGAATCATTTCTAACTGGTACAGGGTTTGTTTTGGTTACTGAGTTGATTTTTATTTCAAAGTAGACAGTTTTGTGGTCTGACCTCACCAGTTAGGATGTAACACTTGGGAGGGGGGTGCAGCACTCTCCCGTATTGGTGAGTACTGGGTCTCGTATGTCTGAACCTCTTGTGGGTGGTCAAAGGTATTTGTTTTAATAAAGTATAGGAATTGTTGTGTCTGTAAGTATGAGGCAGTGTATGTTTCCCAGTCTATAGAGGGATAGTTAGTACTCCATAAATAGGGTATTTGGTTTAATGGTGAGTGTCTCCAGTAGGTCTAGGTATGAGCTATGGGTTTCTAGGAACACAGAGGGTAACCTATAGCTTGCTTGGATATAGTATGAGACTTTGTCTATGGTGATTTGTACTTGGATAAATTCCAGGGCATTATCCTGTTTATCCTGCATTACGCTTGTTGATAATATGGGTTGAGATTCTTCCACCTTTTGTCCCTCTCTGTGGAGCTGGCAGTCTAAATGTATGGAAGGCACTGAAGCCTTGCACTGTCAGAGTACTTTCTGTGGATTTAAACCATATCTCACTAACAGTACAGATGTCTATATTTGCCAGAATGAGAAGAGCTTACAGGTTGTGGAGTTTCTTGTTAAGGCATTGAGCAGTAACACCTTTAGGTTTCTTTGGGTTTCATTTGCTGTGTCGGTAGGTTTGTCAATGTGACTTTGCCTAAAAAGCTCTATGGGGGTGGATAAAGTTCTGTGGCATCATCTGTGGTGAAGGTAGAAAGCTGCTCATTGCAAGGCACAAACCTGCCTGAGACACACTTATTCAGAGAGATGAACATCTCTTCATATAGTGCAGGGAAGTATGTCTCAGGTCATTAACAGCCACATGGACTATGACAGCATCTTACTGGTACCTGTGGGTTAGTGATATGAGTGTGTGTGTGTTTAACTTGGAGGATTCTGACTCCAGATAAGTAACAAACCTTTATCTTCTCCTTGTTCAGTCTGGTGAATGGGGCATCTGTGTGTCATAGAATGGAGTCTCCTATGCAAAAGTCATGGGTAATGTGATGGCTTGCCTTATGGACTTTACTCTTGGGCCTCCAATGGGTGTAGGGGTATGTGTGGTGCTTGGTGGTGCTTTTGGTGAGTGCTTTAGAGATTGCTGAGGGTACAGAGTGTCATACAAAATCTAAAGCATACCTTGTGCAGATTAACACTGTTTTAGTCCTGATGTACCTGCTTATCACTTGTATGGGTCCAAATCATGCACATTTGAATGGATTGTTGTACATGTTAAGTAATATCCACCGGGGGCATTACCAACTGCCATGTGAAGTACTATGTGAAGTTCTACTCCAAGGTCAAGATCTCCACTGGAAATAAGAGAGCTGTCACTCCCTTCAAACAGAGATAATAGGAACTCCACCGTGTCAGTTAAGGGTAAATTTTTCTGCATAATCTTGCCCATGGCCCTTCATTCCTGTGCTGCTGGGTTGCCTTGGTGCATGGATGAACAATCATGTCAATGACACTTTCTCACAACTGCTCAGGCATTCTCTTGTGATGACAAACCACATTTACTTGCTTCACCAAGTCTTACCAGACACAGTCCCAAAATAACTGGTCTTTTAGTCTTTAATGAAGGGTCAGGAAAACATGTAGAAAATACATTTGCAGATACAATTATTATATTTTTCTATACAAAAAGTAGGGAGAGAATGTAAGAAACTCGGTGTCAGTATCCTTAAAAAATTGTGGCTGTCTGTGGCACCCCCAACACTCCTGCTAACTATATATTCCAACTCCGAGATCACACTACAGTGAGGAAAGGGGTGAATTTCCCACATCGCACCACACTACCGCAATCTCTATACCGCACTTCAAGTTTATATTAGCGAATGTATTGTGCACTCGCTGATATAAACTTTCGAACACTGAGATGTTCAGAAAGATGGAAATTTAAACATCCATGTTTCGAGTTTCTATGTGCGAAGATTCTCATTTCCACCTTTTAATAGTAAAACAAATATATATATATATATATATATATATATATATATATATATATATATATATATATATATATATTTCAGTTGGTGTTCAAGGGCTCATACCCTCTGCAAACAAAACAGGTCCTAAGGAGAAGAGTGAGGTTCGGTATTTGATCTTCTCTTCTACTTTCAGTCATTTTTGTTGCAGTATTTTAGGATCTGGCAATCAGTGTCTCAATATTTCAATAGGGAGCCCTTTGAAACACTAAAATGTATAGAAAAGTCTGCATTTTAATAAAGAAAAATGAAAACAAAATAAAGGTATATGAAATCACAAGTGAATGGATTTGGAGTATAATACCTGACATATTTAATTAGAGCAGGAAAACTGAAGTAGTGGGGTTGTGAGAAAAGCAATAAAAAGTAGAAGAAATCTGAATTGGTAAAAATGTGTGTTGCTTACACTTAATTACATTTCAGAAGTGCACATTATCCCAAATCAAAGGGATGTTATGCTGAATGTTGTCCATTTTGGAATTTTGCAGAGACACATATTAAATCCTGACAGCTGAAGTGCAACACATCTACCTAGGAATGAGTGGAGCTTGCATTTTCTTAAGCTGCATAAAGTGTAAGATCAAACTGTATGCATAACATGCACAGGTGATAACTGTTTTAATACTGTTCTTTTAAGACAATCGCTGGGATTCAGAAAGACTTACCGCAATGTGGAAAAGTATCTCAGCATTTTCTCCAATTCATTCTTAGATAGCTCTACTGCTGTGTTTTTTCCCCTTAGTAAGTAGGGTGGTCTCATGGACAGAACTGCATGATAATGCAGCAGTTCAGGGAAGTGGCTAATGCCTTAATCATAAGGTCTCCCCAGAAATATCATTGGCTTCAGATTTGATTGCATAACATGTCACTTCTGAAGGAAAAAGTAATGATTGTAAAAATGCCATTCATCCCTTAAGGCAGTACTCACTGTGCAGGTAAGATGGTGTGGTATTGCTGTATGCATTTGAGTGTATGTGTGTGCATGTCTGTAGGGGCATGACTGAAACTACAATAATGTGTTTGTGTGTATGTGAGTGGCTGAGTGTTTTCGTTAGTGTGATTGACTGTGGGGGAAAGGTGTTTGTTGATGTGTGGATATGTGGCTGTGTGTGCTTTTGTGTGGCTGTGTTTTTGCCAACATGATGCATGGGTGTCTGGGGAGAGTATTACCATGTTCAGTTCAGACAGTCTAGAGTGGGACAGTATGATTTTATTTCCCATTGTGGCAAACAGATCTTCTCACCATTGCACAAATTCATCGACCTGCATTGCACAGTTACCCCAGGAGGTCAGCCTTTTCCTGAATTCAAGACTAAGAGTTGTCAAAAGTGCTGAGAAAGCTAGTTACCCAAACACTGATGCACAATGGATTTTATTCTGAGGAGAATGTGGTGTAAGTGATGAGCAAATGAAGAGTAATGTGGGGTTTAAACAAAGCCTTGCTAAGAGGTAGTGGAAGGCATATACAAAAAACAGTGGAAGGCATGACTGAGTGAAATTCATAGCTAAACACTGAAAAAGAGAGACCCATTTTGAAAATGCTAAATTTTCCCTCTTTGGTGGGATGTTAACAGGCTGATATTATTGCAGGAAGCTGGAGTAGGAGGAACACATGATCATAAGTCAAACAGGCAGACTACATATGAAGGAGCAATGTTGACAGAAGGAAGAATCTCAGATGTGCTTTTTCCTGGAGTGTCCTTATTCAGATACTTTCTGAAAGAGTTATCAATGAGAATGGATTTCTGGGCCACGATTAAACAATAGGTAACAGAAAATAAATGGTTGTAATCTAAACCAGTGTTAGAGTGATGAAATGTTTCAAAGGTGACGGGATGTTTTAGAGTTTGTTCCAGTTTTGGCCTCATATCCCCTACACTGCTGAGCTTCTGATATATCTCTATTGTAAACTCCTCCCTCTTTGACTTTCTCCCCCTCCCGTGGATGCATGAAATCCTGCACTATCCCTTATAACAAGTCAACCTCCCTTCTTCAGGGAAGGAGTGTCTTCTCTATTCAACATTAAAGAGTAGGGACAGGATCTATGCAGCAAGAGGTGGGGATTTTTAGGTGTATGTGGGAAATGGAACTCCATCTGCAGTGCAGCATTAAGTGTGATGCTACTCACATCACCATGTGTGGTGACACATCTAATCCACCCAACCCCCTCCAGCTATTGGACCGGATTCACAAAGGCTTGCACGGAGTCTTAGAGTAGAGTAAGACTCCATGCAGCCAACATGTCCGCCGAGCGATCCAGGAGCAGCCGGTAGGGGTGTGCAACTGAGATCTCTAAACTAGTCCTACATGGACAGGGCTGGGATATGCAAATTACCTCAATTGCAGGCGAAAGCTATGCAAATGAGGTAAATTTGTGATCCAGGAAACCCGAACCTGTCCGAGTAGGAGTAGTGTCACGTGCAGAAATGTACTCAGTTGATAACTGAGTATGGTTCTGCAAATAGCAAAATGGAGCAGTGTCAGCTGGAAATAAAGCATGCATGCACAGAAGGAAGCATGCCAATGGCCAAAAATACGGCCATTGGCAACAGGAAGGGATGCAAATTAAAAATAAAATAACTTTTTTTTTATCCCGATCTCCGGGGTTTAACCATAGCGCAGCGCCACGCAAATGCACTGCGCCCTAAAAAGCAGAAAATTAATAATTAAGATCCACAAATGTGGATTTTATAGCTAAAAAGAATTTACAATGCAAGGGAATGGCAGGCTGAAGACAACATGGCCACCGAGTAGAGGTTGCTAAGGGGGGGAAGCTCAGTCTAAGAGATGTAACTAAGCATTAGTAGGCAATTCTATGCTAATGAGAGTTAGGATAGTGAATCGCAAGTTTACATAGCAAATGAGCACAGTCAGTGGAGTGTAGGAGTAGGATAAGGAGAGTAACAGAGTAGAAGATAGGTGACATCATGAGGGGCGTATGTATGAAAGGAGTGAAGCTCATTGGAGCAGAGTGTCATGTGTCAGCTTACATTCACATAATAGTGAAAGAGGTGTGCCAACAGGTAGGCCAGGTAACGTCAAGAAATCGAAGGTGTATGCCGTGGATAACACCAAAGTTTCTTGCTGAGCATGCATGTGCGCGTGTGCGTGCCAGTAAACATGAGTAAGACAGTGTGCGCGCGTGTAACTGTGTGTGCGCGCGTGTAGGCTTGAGTAAGCATATGTAAGGCTGTGTAAACAGTTGTAAATGCATTTGCACTGGTGTGCGCATGTTTTAACAAGAATAAGCAAGTTTTAGTATGTGTAAGCATGTGTGCGCGCGTGTTAGCTGCTGTGCGCGTGGTTGTGCTTGTGTGCCTGGCGCTCCCCCCCACCCCGAGGAAACAGAAAGGAAAAAGGAAGCACACCAAATAGTGGAAGTTACCAGGGAGTACTAGCAGAGCTAGCAGGTGAAACAGTCAGAATCATACAATTACCCAGGCAGAACACTAGCCCAGTCCAGCACTTAACACTCTGAAAAGCAACAGTCCATTATGTTTCTCTCAAGAAACATTGCAACACTGCAGTAAGCTAATAGAAGTGAAAACTGAAAAGGCTTCACTGAGACAAAAAATGTTAGGGGCTGCCATTGCTGTTATAAGGTGACATATGTAACATGCTGAGGGTGGTGATAATGCAAATGCTTCTGGACAACCCACAGTGAGGAGACGGAGAAGAGTGTACAGGCCCAGGGTTACCTACCGCACTATAGAGTGGACAGAGACCTCTTGCAGCAAATTGTTGAGCTGTGCAGGCCACGCCTCACACACAGAACCAACAGAGGGGAACCCATCCCAGTGGAAACTAAGGTATGTGTTGGCCTAAGAATATTAGCAACAGGTACCTTCCAGAGACCAACTGGTGATATGATGGGGATATCACAGGCATCAGCATCCAGGGTACTGCACCAGTTCCTGGATGCCATGTCAGCACATGTTGGTGATCATGTATATTTCCCCAATTCCCGTGAGGTATTGGCTAGCAATATGCGTCTCTTCAAGCAAATAGCGGAATACCTTGAGGTAGTGGGTGCAGTAGACTGCACGCACATATGCATCAAAGTACAGTCGGTGAGCGGGGTAGGGTCTACTTCAACCGCAAGGGCTTCCTCTCCATCAACTGCCAGGTCATGTGTGATGCCCAGGGCATAATACTGAATGTGTGTGCTGGCTGCCCTGGAAGTTACCATGATTCCCATATCTGGCATCTGACGCAGCTGTACCAGACATTTGCCAATGGGGACATCCCACATGGTCACCTAGTAGGGGATGCTGGCTATGCACTGGAGCTGTGGCTGATGACACCTATCAGAAACATGCACACACCTGAACAGGAACGCCATAATGAGGCACACATGCAAACATGAAATGTAATCGAGCATGTGTTTGGGCTGCTCAAGTCATGGTTCCGGTGCCTGGACACATCTGGTGGAGCCTTTCAGTACTCACCAACTACATGTACCCAAATTGTCATGGTATGTGCTATGCTACATAATATGATCCTGCAAAAACAGCTGCAGCAGGACCAGCATAGGCCTGGGCCAAACAGCCCCCCACCATTGCCAAGGCCATCACAGGCAGAGCGTGACTCGGAGGATGAACAACCTGAGCCTGCCCCAGTAGGCAGAAGGAGGCATGCCCAGTATGCTTTGGCCTTGGCAAAGAGGCAAGACATAGCACATACACTGGCTCAGTAGGAACTCTAGAAATTATACCTCTCTCTCCGACCTGCACATATAGTAAAAGGGATGCCTAAGTTGACATTACCTGCTTTCAAACATGTATAGGGAGTGTAGTATGTGCATCCGACATAGGCAGCCCTGCATCAACACCTGAGGCATGATTGCCATGTGTTAAGCAATATAAAGCAGTGCTAAACAGCATTTACCATCATGAAGTATATGTAAACAAAATCACACACATCAGCTACTACAAATGTGGTCAATGTAGAGTAATATTGGCCAATGTCCAGCAATGATGGTTAATATTGAGCAATGTTGGACAAGCTGGGTCTAGGTAGGGCATAGCTGAACAAAAGCCAAAATGCTCATATTTTCTCTACTGGCCCCTAAGCAGTCTGGTCTGCTCAGTATGAAAATATAAGCTGCGATGGGCCTTGAACCCAGGATACTGTGCACTATAGTCATAGTACTAAACCATGACAGTATTGCAGTGGTTAGCCTGTATGAAGAAATGTTGATAAGTCTATGCAAAGTATTTCATGGAAACCCTGCAGGCACAGCATAATCCCTGTTGAGTTATGACACAAAGGTGAGTCCTGCAGTAAGAATAGAACCTGACTTTCAACACACACAGTACAAATGTTAATATTGGATATGTAGACATACATCAGCAAATATAGTGGACCTCAGACAGCAACATACTGAAAGGTCACACTGGGCATGCTCACACACTTGAATACATGAAACAAATGTCAGGCAACAGAACACTGACAGTCTGAACTGGGCATGCTCACACACTTAGGCCATGTTGGAGTACAGCATTGGGCTACACATAGCAGGCAGTTGCATGTGTTAACCCAGGAACCTCTCACTACTGAGCAATCTGCCCTGTGCACACACTGATATGACAACAGACACGTATATAATATAGTGGAACCCTGCCATAAGCAAATATGTTCTGCAGATACCTAAGCGGTTCATAGAAAGTGTGAAAGCAAAGATGATAAAAACCTGCAAACAGTATCAGCAATAAACATTGTACATCATGAAAATTATCATAAGTTCAGAGGTTGATACTAGGCTATCTGCCCTAGGGCATGTACAAACATAGCCAGAGTGTGTTTGGCTTCTGCAACCCAGTCAAACCATAACACCGTGCCTCTGAATAGTAGGTCACACAAGATAGCCCATTCACATTGAGTGTATTGTGCCTCTGTCTAGCAGGGACCCAGAAGATATCCCATGGGTAAACATGTGATCACCCATCCACATGTCAAGATGTCACCTGTAGGTGGTCAGTGGGTGGCTCTGCCTATGCAAAACTGGGACTACACTCCAGAGTGAGTGGAGGCTTTCTGATAATAATCTGTCCCCCCAGCATGTCCTTTTAACATAGGTTCATAGGTTCATAGTTCAGTACTAAGCTAACTGCCCTTGCAAGCCATTTTAAGCTTAGCCAATTATCCCTTGTGAGACTCAAACCCTGCACCTTGTGTTTGCAAGGCAAACACCTTAGCCATTAAGCCACCCTCCCAACATCAGTGCTGAGGTATATGTCCCTGGAGTATGTAGCTCCAAGGGAGTTGGATATCCTGAGGTGGAGCATGTCCAGTAAGTCTGGGTCAGAATTTGCCTGCAACTACAGGCACACAACACATCCGTGTAGGTGGTAAGTGACTGAGTATAGCTGGAGTTACTGTATTGGAACTGTGCAGGGCATCTGTGTGAGTCCCTACATCTGCTCGATGAGTAACATTTGTGGCCATTACAGTTGCTGCAGGTGTCAGGTAAGGTACATCCCAATGTGGCATAGTAACCAAGCATGGTCGTGAAGACTATAGGGGCACAATGACCTCAAGTGATCAACATGTGAAGCCATGTGGGATATGGTGAGCTATGTAGATGTACTGTCTAACCACTATGGCAATAGGATTGTCAAAGGTGAGAGCACAAACAGGTCATGTCCCCAAAACCATAACAACCACTACTGTATATAATGGATTACAACCTACGTAGTAATGTCTGGGCATCTTGTCATCCTCAAAGGGGATGTCTATGCAACTAATGGCATGTAGCCGTGGGCCATGGCTCAGGCACCATTCAACCTATCTCTGTGAGACCCTGTATGAGTATTCATGTGCCAGCAGGAGAGCTGATTATGGCACCCAGTTTGCAGTCATCTGCGAACATGGGCAGCCATATCCCTCCTGTGATAGCCTGTACATCACACAAATATATACTGAACAAGAGAGGTCCCAGGACTGAGCCTTGTGGGATACCCATGTGTAATTGGTGTATAGTCAGACATGGCACCTGCAACACTGAACATGTGGGTGCTAACCCTGATCCAGGTAGCAATCCATCCTGTCAGATATGTGTCGATATTGATGCTGGTGAGCCTATGCATAATGGCCGAGTGGGATATTGTGTTGAAGGGTTGTGCAAGGTCCAGGCAGGCTGTGTGGACAACCATCCCAACACTGATGGACCTGGTAACTGTTGAAAGAATATGAACAGGTCCAACAGGCAAGATCTGCCCACAACAATGCTGTAATGTGTAGGACCCAGTGTCTGTAGGTTTCCCATGTCTATGTGCATGAGTTCCATTACAATACACCCCATAGCTTTGCAGAACAGGCTAATTAGCCTTTTAGGCCGATATTGCCTGTGGTCTGTTGTGGCAATATTCAGTGGAGCGGGACCACTATCGCTGTATGCCATTCCGTGGGTACATATCCTGCAGTAACTCTTATGTCAAACAGTGATGTAATGTGAGTGTTATGTCTGTCATGAAGGCTCTGTACGACACAGGCCAGGACACCGTCTGGTCCCATTGATGCTGTGTTGTCCGCTGTGGGGAGGGCAGCACTCACCTGTTTACTCGTAATGTCTGGGAGGTTACACTCTGTTGTTATGGACAGTACCACCTTAGGGGGGATGTGGGGGACACATCTGCACTGAACCTGTTTGCTAGGAAGATGGCAATGTCAGTGGGTTCAGGGTATGTTTAGTCAGTATGCAGTAACACACAGCAAATCAGTGAGTGTCCAGTCAGGTACCTGAATCAACTGAAGAAGGCCTTGTGAGTGTCCGACGTGTCAGGTGCAATTGTCCATTAGAAGCGTGCCTGACATAATTACCCAAGTGATTGTAGCTGTCTGCTAGTACAGATCACAGATGCCTTACCTGTCTGGGATTGTACTCTATCATGTAGTAGCTTTCTCCATTTGTTGTAAAGTGTATGAATGGCTGGGGTCTACCACACAAGTCCACTGCCATTGCAGGAATGAGTCCAGTTGTTATTTTGGATGTAACGATCCATGCGGTCCACTAGGTGTCCATAGAATGTGTATGTAAAGGATACGGCAGTCTGAGCCATACTTATCACTGACCCAGGGTCTCTGAAGGATACCACCGTGGTTTGGAGGAGTGTGACTTTTTCCTTTGGGAAGTTCACCAACATTACCCAGGATGGGTCTGGGAACATGATATGGGTGTCCAGTGAGATAAAGTATGTTCTGCCCTTAGCAATGAGGGGTATATCGCAGGTGTGGAACATAGAGTCCCCATGTCGGTGATGATCATGTCTGATATGTTGTCCCCTCATGTGGGTGTGGTGATCGGTTGTGCCATAGCATATGAGTGTAGAAATAGTAGCAACTGTTTGTCGAGGGTGTTGTGGCCTGAGTACTATCCACAGTCAATGTGTGGGTATTTGATGTCATCCAATATAATGGTGTTTGGGGAGACCTTCATATTGTCCAGTGTTCCCAGGAAAGCTGAGTGGGGTTGCAGAGTTGGGGAGTGTGGTCTGCAGCAGGCAACAAACCAAAAGGTCGATTTGCACAATGTTAGGTGCATATGTATGGTCTGTGATGCTTTGTGCAGTGCTACCAACCTGGAGGTATGTGTATCTGTGATGTATATGGATACACCCCCTATTTGTGTTGGCCATTCCGAGTTATGTGGTCAGAAAGCATGGTACAAAATACAACCTGGTAGTCCTGGTGTGTATGTGGGAGCCTGAACCATGTGTCTGTTAGTGCACAGATATTGCTATCCTCCATACTGAGCAGATTCCTGAGTGGGCGCAAGCTGAGGGTAATACATCTGGTGTTGAACAGCATTACCCTCAGTGTCGTGTACTCTGTAATGTCTATGGAGGTGGTTCTGTCCTTTGAGCCCCGCTTAAATAAGGCAGTATGGTGGCAGCAAGTGCCGTAGCCAGTATTCAAATGTCCAAGGGTGACAGGTGCAAGCTGTCCATAGGGAAGCTACGTGGCATGTCGAGCATGTCACCCCAGGGTGACAGACACTGTATCCCCTTTGAATAACACCAATATGTTATCCAACTCTTAAACGTGATCAGTGTGTTGGTGTACTGTGACATCATACTTGGTGAGTGTAAGATGCTTGACAAGGTCTGGGTAATACTGGGCGGGGCTACATGATCACAGAGTTTCTCTATGTTTCATGTGATGTGGTACAAGGAGGAACGTCTGAGGTTGTACGCACCAGCATGGACAATGATGGAGCCAGTCCTGGACTTGCTTTGGAGTGACCTGAGTGAATGTGTTATGTGGCGGATCCTGGCACCTGAGAGACAGCTCAAAGTGAATATTCCCTTGTTTGGCCTGGTGAGTGGGACGACAGTGTGTTTGACATTAAGTGTTACCTATAACAAGTGTATCAGGTGTGTTGTTTAGCCCAAAGGGCAGTGACTGTGCGGCACACTGAAATTGTGAACTGTGTGACATGTGGGAATTGTAGTGGGGTAGCAGTTGTATGTATGTCTGTTTTGGAGGTCTCTACTACTTAGGCAGAGTGTAAGTAGAGCCTCCGAATATGTGTGTTTGTGATAATATGGTTTGTGTGCTGTCACTATCGATGTATGTGAGACTGATATATGGTGTGTGTGGTCACCCTCACCACCTGATAGACTATGCCAGTCATGGGTCGAGAGAGCTCAGCGTCCTGTATGTCGATATTGTTACATCTCCCACATATATGTGAGTGTGATGTGAGGAGGAGAGGGTTGTCTGTGTACATGAGGCAGATGTGACAGTGTGTCATAACAATATTCTCTAGCTGGACTGGAGAGTGCACATGAAACTGACCCCAGGACATGCCAGTGTATTATGATGACATACTCTGTAGCCCGAGCACAAAGGATCAGTAGGGTGTTAAGTGTGTAAAAGAGTATAACTGGGATTAGTGCTTAGGTTTGTTGGTGTTTTGTAAAGATTAGCTGAGAAGGAGTCCAGACTGAGAATCATGACATTTCCTTCAGCTATGTAATAAATAGTAATGTACACACATATATGTGCTGAGTCAGGGACAACTGCACCTTACTGACATTGCCAACATCCTATCAGACAGGCCCATGTATACATACCCACCTCCCACAGATGATAGTCCCTGGCATCATACCAGGAGATATCATGTGTAGAATGGCTGAACAGCTCCCCCAAAAGCCAAAAGCATGGCAGCAATTGGATTACAGTGTTTCCCAATATGTGTCATGCATGCACTACAGAACAAACAGACCCTGCACCTGAACAGTCTGTTGAGCCTCACCCACTCCACAAGACCTGGAACCGTCGAATGTGTCACAGCAACATATGGCACTCCCCACATGTGTGGGTGCACAACACACCCTGGGAAGTATAGTCCAGTAAGCCTATAAAGTCTGATCTGCAAGGCCATGGAGTGCATCATGGCAGACATGATAAACAGAGCTATTGGAAACCAACAAACACACAACCCTACCAACTGTGGTATGTTCATGTGCAGATCATGGTTCCCAAGCATGCTACACCGTGTGCAAGGCAGCCACCCAGGACATAAATCATGGAACAGAGCTAAACATGTCCCACATAGACATTGAACAGCTCTTCATCAACATCACAGACACATGTTGTATCCACAGAACCAACAATCTGTGCATAGATATGTGTTGACATATGAAGGGATGTCAATGTGTCCACAGATAGATCACACAAGGTGAGACTCATGGGATCCTGTACAAGCTGTTGATACCTGCTGACCTACATGGATCATTCCTGGGATTGCAAAACAATGTGTACACACATTACCATCTCCAGTCTGATGATGTCATCATCCTACAAATATACCAGGAGAAGAAAAAGCACTCAATAAAGCATATAGCACACCGTGTTAATGCGTAACTCTCTAGTATCATAACATAGTTAGGTAGGGGCTTGAGTCTTGAAAACACAAAGTGTGTGTGTGTGGGGCGGGTGTATGTGTGTGGTTTCCTTTGAGAGGAGTAGCCTTTTTGGAGACTGGGAAAACACATTAAAAGAGGTACATCCCTCTTTGGAAAGTCTGATGATGTCAGCATCCTACAAATATTCAAGGAGAACATAAACCATCCAGTAATGCATATAGCGCGCTGTGGTAATGCATAACTTTCTAGTATTATAGCATAGTTAGGTAGGGGTTTGAGTCATGCAAATGCCAAGTATGTGTGTGTGGCCTCCTTTGAGAGGAGTAGCCTTTTTGGAAACTGGGAAAACACATTAAAAGAGCCTTTTTGGAGACTGGGAAAATACATTGAAAGACGTACATCCCTCTTTGGAAAGTCTGATGATGTAAGCATGCTGCAAATACTCAAGGTGAACATAACCCATCCAGTGATGCATATAATGCGCTGTGTTAATGCATATCTCTCTAGCATCATAACATAATTAGGTAGAGGTTTGAGTCTTGCAAACACTGAGTGTGTGTGTACCACAGGTGATCAATGCAGTGTGAGTTTTGCTTTTACTACGGTATAACATATGTTTCAAACAGTAGGTGCATTGCACATATCGGGTATCTGCGTGTCAAATAAATATGTGTACATGTGACCTCAATCAGTACATAGGTGTGAAGCCTGCATACGACATGAATACATTTGTAACCTTTGACAGATTGTGCAGCTGCTCCACAAATCATAGGTCACATATGTATGTCTGTGTCAAGCCCGGCCAATGTATCCGTGGCCAAGGACATCTCTGCCACACACACCCATGACACATACTATAGAGTACTGTGAGTGAGGGTAATTGCCGGGGTATATGTCAGGCATGTTCATACACAACAACAACTGACAATAATGGACAGTCATTATAGGTGTACACCAGTGCTGTGGATATGCATGCAGGCCCCTAATGTGTTATGTGAAACACTGAGGGAACCCACAATACCTATAGATATGTGGATACCAAGGGACAGATGACATAACACATGTCTGTCTGTACACATTGGTATCCAACATACATGTTAAGGGCTACCACCTATGTGGTACTGTCGGGATAGTATGTTTAGTAAATGTGGATGAATATGTCATAGACGGCTTACTGTGATACAGCATGTATTGGACAACAGGTATCTGTCTGTATGATACCCTTGTGTAGGATATGCGTCCCATCCAGGGAATGCAGTGTAGGCCAATGCATGCATTTCCAGATGTGGATAGACATATCCCTAGTGTGTTTGCATGTACCTAAGAGGGTTATATGCCACACAGGTGTGGTCCCAGGAATGTGTGGCAGTCAATACCACTGGTTACTGTTATTGTATAGTACTGGAAGGATCCAACTGTTACTGAGTTCCCTACAACTGTGAGTCATTTGTCAGGACATCATCTAATGATTGGTTATAGTCATGCTGCTGAGATGGTGTATACTACCAGACTGCAGATCATTGACAGATATCAACAGTATCACCCACAGCATAGTGCCAACCCATGTCATACACACATGTGTACCCATGTTAATACATATCTGTAGTAGAATGCATACTGGCCATCGAAAGATACCATGAGATGATAATGTGTAGAACAGGGTATGTCGCACATCCCACGTGTCCACTATGCATGTACATGCAGACAGTGCACACACACAATGTTCACAGATGTACACCCGCTAATTTGTAATGCACACATCACACGCATACTGTCCACTCAGTAACACATGCTGGAAACACTGTACACTTCAGCCAAGTGGCACATGGGTGGACATTACATACCAAGGCCTAACACTGGTGTAAACAATGCTACAATGACTATCACAGCTGTGATGCATAATGCCTGCTCAGGTATACCTACAAGGATATCATTACACTTTCCTGTTGTCAACTTGCTACTATTGCTACTATTGCTACACTGCTATAATGTCATCCTGTGCATCAGAACCATGTTAGCCTGTTCCTACATCAAAGTTACAGATGACAGGAGGTGGCACAGATGTCATCATATGCACAGGGTGTGTTGTAGGTTTGCCAGAGCCCGACATTGACCCATCCAATCGGCATGTCTTTGTGTGTGTGTGTGTGTGTGTGTGTGTGTGTGTGTGTGTGTGTGTGTGTGTGTGTGTGTGTGTGTGTGTGTGTGTGTGTGTGTGAGGGACAACAGTACTGCATGGGCCAATGTTGATGTAATGTGTGTGTGTATGTGTGAGCCCTAGTTGTATGGTAAATGTGTGTGTGTCTGCAGGCACACAACACCACCATGTGGCTGCCATATATGGGTGGTTGTGGGACAGCCACAGACTGTACCTGCTAGGCTGTACAGATCACTGTCTCCAGCCATGATCACGGTACCTTTGCCTAGCAGGGGTGCTATGGGCAGTATCGGGTACCAACCCTGACTGGGTGCTGTCATCAGATGCAGAGGTATGATGACTGGACCCTTGTCCCTGCTGGGACTGGCCAGTGCCACGTGCACGTGGTCTAGTAGGATGGTCAATGGACAGGCCAGCCCCAGCATTGCTAGGGCTGGTACTGCCACTACAGGAGCAGCTGTGATCCGTGGTCCGTCTGCGATGACTGCTAGCTGATGCTGTTGCTGGCATGTGTCCAGGTCAGCTTCTCATCCATCCCGCACAGTCCTGGCTCATGGCTAACACATCGTGGAGGACATCTAATGTCTCCCTCCAATGGCTATCAATGACCTTGGTGTAATTCCGGATGGCACCGGCAAGGTCACGGATGCTGTCATTGATAGCAGTGTAATGGGCCCTCTGCACCCTTAGTCCCTGTTGGGTGCACTGTTCCATACATGCCTGTGCCTGCATTACAGCCCTGAACATACTGGAGGTTGTAATACCTCTGGGGGCACGTCTGCCAGGGGCAATATGACCAGTGGTGCTCCCCCAAGAACCCCTGGACATCCGCCTATGTGGTACTGTTCCAGTAATCCAGCTATGGCTGCTGTGAGGAGGTGCACGTGCCATAGGTACCACACTCTCCTGGTCAATGCCAGCTGTATGCTGTCCCTCAGCTAAGGCCATTGGTGACGAGGGATGTATTGGTAGTATGAGTGTGCACATAGATGGGGTTGACCGCTGTGTACTGTCGATTGGTGGACCAATGACAGACCCTGTCAGACCTTCCTGTGCCACAATACATGTCTCATCATCTCCACTATTAGTGGCGATGACATCAGGTTCCCTGCTGCATTCAGCCACCCCTAACTCTGCACCTGTGGTAGGAAGACAGGAAACACACTTTACAATCTGTACGTGATGTTAGCACACATGAACACATGCACACATGAACAAATGAACACATGCACACATGCACACATGCACATATGAACACATGCACACATGCACACATGAACAGATGCACACATGAAAACATGAACACATGGACACATGAACACATGAACAAATGAACACATGCACACATGAATACATGCAAACATGCACATAAATACACTGCTCACCACAGCACATACACACACACACCTGCAATCCAACACATACACAATAGTGGGTGATAGTGGTTGACAGTATCACAAGCAGTCACCACACACGTGTCAGTATGCAGAATACGTGTTGCTCAAGACCATTCAGTGTAAGTGTAGACAGCCCTATCTAATGACATTATACATGGCTTTGATGCATGTGTGTAGTTGTTCAGTGATTGGGTACACCCTGGAACAGAGTGTGTACATGGACACAACATTGCTGTGCAAGTATTATCTGCTCTGCAATGTCATGTGCACCATCACTCAATGGTATACATACCATGGCTGCATGTGTTATCTGTGTGACACATAGATTGCCATGTCTGATGACAGTGTCTGTGTCCATAGCACATAATAGTGGGCACAGGTGTAGCAAATGTATGCAATGTACAGACATGGGATGAGTGGTGCATGTACGACATGGACATTGTACAGTGGTTATGGTGAGTGTGGGACATATTGCAGATATGTCAGTGACAGCCATGACATGGCATGCTACATGACTGCAACATTAAACACCACACATACCCAATGTGTGTCATGTGACCTATCCACCCAATAGCAATCCAGGACATTTATGTGACTCTTTGTACAGATGGTGACTGATGTGCAGAATGTGTATACTAGCATATGTAAGCACACACACAACATGCTATGCATGGTGTGTATAGGTGCATATGTTTGCACACACAGAACAATGAGGTGCACAGCAAAGACTGCTATGTGTAGTACTGTGGTCACTGTAACCGGATGGGGTGTAGTACCATGTGCCATCATAATCATCATGCATCTTGTGGTCACTCACAGCTACTACTGTGTAACAGACCACCGCCTAGCATGCTGTACCTGAAATGCAGTGCCATGTATATGTTCACTATTACACAGCCACATTGTACATGGGTCTATGAGGTGTCACTAGGGAGCATTGCCTAACATGACTGTGTTATGTGTTGAAGAGTGTTGCACAGCCCCATGATAGGCCTCTACCCCCGAGGTACGAAATGTGTGCGTGGATGACATATGGGATACTGAAGTGTGACCTTACAGCGGGTGTGTTGTTACGCCATATGTAGCATGACTTTGTGTACTGCATGTGATAAATGCATTATGTTGTGTACAGGTGTCGCAACTATGCCTATCCAATGTGCAGTACGGGGTTGCCACAACTGTGTGTCATGCTCTGTTTATTGCATGTCATTGAGGCAGCTACTGACATTACTGAGCTGTGCAACGTCTCACAGCAAACATGTACAGCATGCATTATGCATTGGTGTGTTACGTGTACATGGCCTACACCTCACCTATGACATGCATATGTCATTACCAACATTGCAGGTATAACATACTCACTAGCATGGATTGGCTGCCCTGCTGTCACACCAGAGGGACCTACGAGAATATGAGAGGGTGCGTCAGTGGCCACAACTGTGGCATTGCTACAGTGGGTATGCTAAACTGCAGTACAACAACAGTCAACAGTCACAGGTGTAGGGATATTATTCAAACTATCCGTATTGCACAACATTAGGCAGCGGAACCGCTAAACACACAGTACACATCTCACATACACATAATCTAACAATACAGTTAACTGTAGTCTACAGATTGGGCATGTTACTTGCTTGCTCCAGGTGGATGGGCTGGGTGGCTCCAGCCTCCATTACAACACATGTCAGTGGTTGATGTAGCTGTTGTCCAGGAGCCGCCACACTTAAGAGCAGCTCCTCTGCTCTGGTGAGGGGGGGATGAATGGCCACCCCTCCACCTGTGGCAAGCTGCTGTCTTTGGATATCAGACGCATGTCGCCGGACTTGTCTAATTAAATCACTGCATTGATGGCGTACCTGCTCATATGTCTGGTTATGCATGGCTATGTCATTTACCCGACGAACAACTTCCTGCCACTGTGCAGTCTACTCATGCTGCTGCTGGCTGCTTCTGGAGAAGAGCATTGTGTACCGCTGCAATAGGCTGTCATGTATCACCTCTTCCTTATCCGCTGTATACGCTGGGTTGCGTTGTTGGGCCATCTGGATGAAAAAGATATGAACAATATGTGTGAGAGTGTCCTGTGTCAGACTTTACACCTTTACCCACAGATATCACTTTACTGCCATATATACCATCCTATTGTCTGTCAGAGGTTGCACACATTCAATACCACTTATTGGTTCTCAGGCCACAACTAACTACACTGCCTGGCAGACTCTATATATCACACCACTATACAACAGTACCCAATACATTGTTTGTGACACATTGCACAACTGCAAGACAGGGGTGTATATCACACCGATGCATGAACAGAGATGTCATCCATTGCAATGGATGTATAGTACAGGTACAGTAGTACCAGTCAACCACCCTAGTCATTGATGCCATAGCCCTGCCTAACAGATGTGTCCAGTTGTTACTATAGGTGGCATACTGCTTTAACAGACTATATATGTTGCTGGATACACACGTTTACCCTGTAACACACATATGATTGCAGCCATTGTACAGGCATAATCACACACACACATCAGGCAAACATACAACGCACCACTGTATGCCAACACAGATGAGCATTACCTGTGTACCATACGGTACTGTGTGCCATTACTTACACACCCTTATCCCTGCATTCTGTCCTCTGTGGAGACTACAGGAAACACACATGACAGTGTTTCCAAGCAATGTGAACACACACCATACTGTGCTGTTTATGCCTACAGCTTCAGGTAGTACTACAGTTCATATTGGTAATGGATTCACCAGCAGTACCACTCACTAAGCATACATGTATTGCTTTAGCCTACAATGAGACACCACATTTGTCAATGGAGAACTACGTCACATCATCTGCCGTACTGCTATGTCTGCCTAACAGTACATTACACGTCAGCTGCTGTCCTCACAGCTAGGATAGGCACTACCATGTCAGATACAACATCACACTAAGCTATCACACCTTTACAGACCTTGCACACATTCAGCGTTACACGTATTCAACCTCACATAGCAGATATTGCGTTAAGTACATGTGTGAGTGCATAGTGTCATAGGCAGGTAATATGCTATTGGCACTAGGGCCTACGGCAGCCTAGCCATATGCTACCCTGGCCTTTGACACACATGTACTTTGATTTCACTTGCCCCTGCCAACCTGAACCACAGAGGTGTTTCCTGGGGTGTATTACCAGTCTCCCACACAATCATCAGGGGTATTTATAACAACTGCTAAGGAGGAGCCTTGTTTGCTATTGCTATGTGGTCTATTCCGGTGTATGGCATATCTCTGAGATGGGAACCTATCCCTCCAGCATGTGCCGTTTAGTGAGCTGACAAGGTTTAGGGCCCTAGAGTGTGTATCCTGGAAGGATTGTGATATGTTGCCATGGTGGGTGTCACCCAGCTATGGGTGTGACATACTTCTGTATGTCCGGCAGAGGTCACCTCTGTGTGGCCAGTATGCAATACAGTGTAGTTGTAGTTTTGTGAGTCAGTCTGCATAGGGCATCTGTTTGTGGCCAGTATTACCCTCGGGGGGGGTCTGTATGTCGCCTGTTCACCTGGTGTAGTTGTCATGTGAAGTACATACCACACAGGGCATTGTGATGAGTAGTGGGGAACTCTACCCTATACTTCCATAGCTGACACACCTGTTGTCATGACACATACCACACATACAGATTACAGGTGTAGTGTGGCACTGTCTTCATCAAAGTGGAGGCTACTGTCCACCTGTGTCCCATGTTCCCTTATCACACCTTCACTGTTAGGTAGATCTCTACCTATGTGGTAGTTAATGGGTACATTGTTTTGGAAAGGTGGAGAGGCACTGCAGTATCAACACTTGTCTACAGTCCATGCCTTGGTCACCACACACCTGTTGTGGTACATATGACCCCGTGTCTCTCTGTCTCTCTCACTCTATATGTGTGTATATATATATATATATATATATATATATATATATATATATATGCATATCTATACAAATACATATACACACCCATTGCTGTACACATGGATGTACATATAGGCACATGTACAGTCCACCTTTCATGGTGGGGATATCACTTATGCGACAGTTGTGGGATGTACAGGTATGTGATTAAATTACACAGTGTTGTGCAGAATGCATGTGGGTGTCCTCAGCCCTTGTAGCATTAGCAGACCTCACTGGCTGTAACACAGCAGATCTGACAAATCTGTCCCACAGCATTTAACCACCACATGACATATATCAACACTACCATAGCTGGCCTTAGGCATAGGCCAACTGGGCGGCTGCCTAGGGTGCCGCTCTAGCAGGGGTGCTTTTCCACTATTTATGTGGTGTAGTAAGACAAGGATGGGGCACCAAGAAGGGTGGTAGGGGGTGCCGTGGAGCCCTTTTGCCTAGGGCACCAGTTGACCTAAGGCCGCTCCTGCGCACTGCATGCTGTTTTCTAAGCCACACACTACAACCTACATGGATATATGCACATATCAACCTTCACTGACAGATATCTGTCCACCCTTCACTAACAGTTGCAGTATGTCCCTTGCCCTATGCACATGTGCAGATACAGATAGATACATACTGCTGCCACACATGGATGATTTGCAGTGTGTAGAGTGCTCTTCAGGAACATCTACAACATGCCAACACATACATGTGAGTTACATAACTTACCTTAGTATTTCCCTGCTCCGTGTGTTACGGTTTTGTAGTTTTTTTTTTTTATTGGTGCTTTTTTTGGGTTTTTCACCCTCTATTCAACTTTCTGTCTCTGTTTCTCACTCTGTTCTGTCTCTGCCTGTGTCTGTGTCCGTGTCACTCTCTTTCTCTCTCTCTCTCTCTCTCTCTCTCTCTCACTCTCTATCTCACAGCACCTGCAATGATATAATTGCATGTGTGGACTGCAGGTACAGCCTGCTTTTCTAGGTATCTGCACTTGTGCATGTGACAGCATCTGCACCAGTTGCTGCCCACCATTCAGTAATTGCATGCAGCCTGCTGTTTGGTGATTGCATTACTCACTTTGATTGCAACCCACTGCTATAAAATGCTAGGTTAGATAGGCGTAGCCCTTTCAGATTTCCAAGGTGGGGCCCATGCTTGTTTGCTGTGGACACCATTGTGTCAGTCTGAAGGTTGGTATATGTGTCTTATCTGATGCTAGGGTTGTAGCCAGTTATATGCATGTTGTACTCAAACCTGAATGTTGCTGCTTCCAGTACATACATCTCAGTATAGACATTTACGCACCCCTCCAAATGCTAACACAGGATACATGGGAGTATGTACTTTTTTCTGACTTACACATTTAACTGCCATACAAATGTGGTTATTGCACTGTATTCCTGTGGCCAGTATTAATCCTGGTCTGATACTGTGTGGTGTTTGTAAGGTGCTATGGTAACATTATTCCCTGCTAGGATGGCTGGTTCTCCTTTCACAGTCATGTCATGCAATTCCACAACCACTGCTGGTAAAGACCCACAGAAAAGGATTTGTGTTATACCATTCCTAATTTCCATTTACATTCCCTCATTGCAATGCATGATATATTTATTTCAGAACCAAGTTATTTGTATACCTGCTGTGGCTTAGTGGCAATTCATGCAGTCTATTGTGTCAATGGTCTGGGGTTCAAGACTGGCAGACGTTTTTTCTTTTGCTGCTCAGCAGAACAAGGGCCCTGCCATAGAGTGACTAAGGCACTTTTAAGCAGTTGTAAGTGGGTTTGTGTGGGTTTGCTCAATGCTTATCTAAGTGCACACATGCGTACACTCGCTTAAACCCGCTTACTACCGGTTAAAAGTGCTTACTCCCGCTAACCCCACGCTAATTTCTTTTAAAGAAAAGAAAATGGGGAGATAGGAAAGTGGTGAAAAGGGGGGCACAAAGAGGGACAGACAGTAGGTAAACAAGATCAGGATGTGCAGGACAGGTGTATGGAAGGTCCATAGCTGCCCATTTCTTTAACAGCAATAGCTGTGCATATGCAATGAATTTGGAGTGAAATTTGAAACCTTCCATGCCTGGGAGAGGGGTGAGGACAACAAAGTATGTTGTACTGCTAATTCTAATTATCAGCTTACATGTTTGTCAGATGGACATATGTGGGAAATGGGCAGCTATGTATGGGGCGTAATTTTTTTGCCCTTTTTTTTTTTTTTCAGGTGAGACTGAGAAGTGAGGTAGAGGAAGTAGGTATGTCCAGGGAGGTAGGTTGGGAAGGTAAACAGACAAGACAGACAAGATGCACACAGGAGTGGTGTATGACACATGGGGTGGGTGAACACAATTGATGAGGTCGGATGTTTGGAAATCGCAAACCCATGAGCCCACAGATGGTAACAGTGGAACTGAGATCCCCACCCATGGGCAGTCACCACTGAACCTTCATTGTCCCGAAGGTGGCTGTGCTGGGGGCTGAGTAGGATGGGCAGGCTCACCCGTGAGATGCGCCACTCTCTCCTTGAGCTGGATAGGGGATCAGTGACTGAACGCTGGGTCTCCCTATGCACCACAGCCTAGACCCTTTGAAGGGTGACAGGTGGCCCTTCTCCACCCACGCTTGCACGGGGGGATGAGCCCCATCCCCTGCAGCGCTTACACCCGAAGGTGGCACAGGACCAATGGAGGAGGGGAGCCCAGGCTGGGCACCAGACCTGCTGGTGCCAGGTGCACTCGCCAGCTGAGGAAGGACAGGTGGGTCCGCTGGGACCGGCCTTCCCATACGTTCTGTGATTAGGTGTGTTTAATTACAACATAAGCAAAACAGCATTCCAGATTAGTTGTAACAGCATGCAGTAATATTCCCATTAACCCAACACACCAAGGTTACAACAGTTGAACAGCAAGCATAACACATGCATATATTGAACCACAGTGGATATTCCAACAGCATGCAGGGATGTTTGGTAGCAACAGCCCACCATGATTGTGGTGTTTAAACAGGGCACATGCATCAACGTGAATGCAAATATTTATAGAACAATAGGACATATGTCCCAATAAATATTCAAGATTACACATACCCATTGAGGTGTGGAATTGCATGTTTTATGCACATACAGTAGGGTGTAGAAAAAACCTCGGTTAACATCTTATAATGACCTTTTAGTCTACATTACATTCCTAGTGACTGCAGGTGTATATCCCCTACATGTATTATTACACTTGCCAACATGCAATTAGGTTGTGTAATGGGTTTGGCTAGTTCAATATATGCCTGACCTATAGCTGACTTACTAACTGTCCAGGATGCAGATGTTACTGCTACATATTTCTTGATTGCATTTATATTTCTTTATCTGCATATCTGGGATGTTTTCACATGACATTTTCACTTAGATTTGTACAGAACCCTGCATTTCTTCACACACACTCACATTTCTGGGGAAAACATAACATGCTACACGTGTGCCAGATTTACTTATTCATGCCAGCCAGTAACTGACTGTTGTGGACTGTATATATGTTTCACAGCTACTAGCACTTCCATCACCCACTTTATATGGGACTGCACAACTCTGGGTTGCCAGCACCTTTTCAAACATTACTGTTTGTATAATGCAAGGGTACAACAACATTTCAGACTCTTTTACACAGACATACTCTGGGTTTTAGAACTTTATTAATGACATTACACACTTTTCCACAGGCTCACTCCTTTATTTGTTTTAACGGTGTATGTGTCAGACATGTTCAAGACATATTATACCTTTATTAATAGGTTAGAACACTCTTTTTTCAGGCTCACTCACTTATTTTATATGACAGTGCCTGCAGAGATATTATTCCAGACATATGTTACCTTTCTTAATGGGTTACTACACTCTTTTTCTGCCTCTCTGAAGTTTTTATCTGACAGTACATGCAGAGGACTTATTCAGGCAATTTTATGGCTGTATTATTGGACTACAACACTTTCTTTCATGCTCTCTCCCATATTTTATATAACAATACATGCAAAATAATCACTAACCTGACTGGTGGCACAGCCTATCAGCATGGGCTTGCTGATTTGTAGCAGGGTCACCTGCAGCTGTAAAGTAAATGAAGGGATATTGAGACATACCTATACGTTATACATACTCCATTATCAATTCTTACATACTGCATTCCATGGCTACATACTCAGTTGTGGGGCATCCCACATCCCATGGGCCTCCTGTATCAATTGGTTCAGGTGGTCCTGCTTTCGTCTCTTCCGGTCTGCATGGTGGTGACGGACTTGCTCACTAGTCTGAGGAATGCCTGTGGCACTGGTGAGGTCACGAGCTAACCAGTTCCAAGCCTCTGCCTTGTACTCCATCCCTTGGAACTGGCCTTGCAGGAGTCTTGACTCGTGATGGTGGACAAGGAGCCAAACCATGTATTTGGACTCCTCGATGCCCCAATGTTGCGCTCGGAAGCATGTTCCCCCTCCAACGCCAGACATTCTAACTGCAGATGTGAGCTGCAATCAGTTATGGTGTGTATTCCTGCCTGTGGAGCTTAAATATGCCGCATTTCCTGCACTTTTTTGTGATTGGCCATTTTGTAAAATTCTCGGCTGACTGCAGACCTGCTTAGTAATGGTTAAACTACCATTCGTAAGTATATGAATGTTAGCAGTGGATGTTTCCCCTAGGTTGTCATGGCTTTGTGGTTCTGTACTTTGCTTGTGATGCACAGAGTCCTCGGTTTGAACCTTGTCATTCATTTTATTTTCATACTGTCCAGACAGGCTAGGGGGTGTGGCTGCATTTAAGCAACTTTGCTTTACGTTGCTCCTCGGTGCCCTATGGTGCCCTGGTTTGCGCGGCGCACACGTCTGCAAAAACACATTGCGCTGGGTAAAGCGCTCTTAAACTATGGGCAACTCTATTGCGCTGGTTAAAGCGCTATTAAACTATGGGCAACTCTATTGTGCTGGGTAAAGCTCTATTAAACTATGGGCAACTCTATTGTGCTGGGTAAAGTGCTGCTTAACTGCAGGCAGTTTTATATCAGAATCCTTAAAAATATTTATTTTGCTCACTGATATATTGGTCATTTTACTGCTTTATAGTAATGTTTAAACATATTTATCAGGTATTATTTCATATACTGATTTAAAAAATAAATAAGAAGGGGAATGGTGGGACTCGAACTGTGAATACCTCTTCTTTGTGCGAACGCTGTACCATTACGCTATTGCTATTTGGTGTGATTTGCATAAATATTCTTTCTTATGCTCTTCCATGTCAGAATTGCTAACTCTAGCTAAGCAATGGGCACACCCACGCACGCACAAATACGAGCAGCTATTTTGGGAATTAAAAAAAATTTATTTAATGTTTTGCATTTTAGAACTGTGATGAGGGTTTACAATATCAGGGAGTGTGGTGTTGGGTGCAGGGACATTTGAGCGGACTCGCTCTTGTGTATTTGCTTTTACTTTTAAAACACTTTTATGGGCGTGGACATTTAGACTGCTCGGCAGTCAGACACGTCCCCTGCTTTCTTACACGGTCCATGTAAGACTTACGGTTGAGTCAGCGTGCCCTCATGTATATTCATGGCACACTGATGTCATACCTTTCAACTGCAGCCTCCGAGTAAGACTTATTAAGTCTTACACGGAGGATTTGTGAATCCGGGGGATTATCTTTCTACACCTGTCAGCATCTACCAGAAGGTGCCTAATTGTGAGAACAGCCCCAAATCTCCCCCATATGGGCAAACTGAAGCAAACCTCCCATTCTCATCCCCTCTAGCTTTTCATCGCTGAAGCTGCTAACTGCACCTGCATCATCTAGGTCTCATTGGGGACTCCATCCCTCTATGTCACAAAGTAGAAGGACAAAGATGATAAATTTTTTACAAGTGAAGATGATGTTAAATAATGCTTGCAGGGTAACTAAATGTAAATGACTTTGTTGTAACAGAATTATATATTCAGAGAGTTTTGATTTTTTTTTGTCAGATGGAAAAAAGTTTACAAATTTTCAAAGAACTTAGAGATTAAGAGTGTGAGTTTGAATTCTTTAGCTACGCATATAGAGTTTTACTATAAACTGATAGTAAGAGTGAAACACATTTATTTATTGATTTAGTTACTTTTTTATTTAATTATTTTTGTTAACCAGGTAAGTGAAGTGGTTCATGGACACTTTTTATCTAAGAGCCAGGCAATAAAGCTAATACATCAAATAGTCATATCAAATGCATACAAGCACTTTCGATTGTTCAGTGTATCAACCACAGCATGACATAAATCAAGAGTTAGTACAGGCATAATAATGGAAATACACACTTATTAACAACAGCAATAATATTATAGCCGATTGGTATTGTCTACCTCAAGCCAAGTACTTGATACAATATAGAGGATTATGGGTGAGTCGTCAGTCATAACCTGCTTATCATGTGTTTGAAATGCTCTCTCTCAAGGTGAATCTCAGCATCCATGTTGACAACACATAATAAAGGGTTATGAGAGGAGGACTGATCATAATTCTTTGTTGTCCATGTACTACTAGTTACTGCTTACTATTTTGCTGGCTTTCAATGCTGTTAAACACTGTTAGAAAGGCAGTAGCACATTGTTTTATGATACACAAAGTGAGGAACACATTACCAGCACAGACAACATTCAGAAACAATTTTTTTGCCACTGTCATTTGCTGGTCAGTACTGGCAGATTTACCTGATTAGAGCGATACTCAATCTTAACAACTGAAGTAGATGTGCTTAATATTGGTTAAGACTGTGTCTCACCCTATATAAACACTTAACTTATTTGTCTTTTTCCAGACATCGGAATGTAATCACTGAGCTCCAAGCACTGTACGCCTACTGTGCACTTATATTTAACAAAAGAACACTGTTCATATGAAATATGAAAACCATTGCATTGTTTTGAAGAGATTAAATATTTTTGTAAGAATAAATACATTTTACCTGCATGGAGTATACTATCAGAGGAAATGACAGAGCAGTATGATTTGGGTATAGTAAAATCATCTAATATCAGTAATAACAGTGTGGTAAGTATTGAAGATGGCAGAGCAAAAGAGATGTCAGACAACAGGCTGTTGTTGGGCAAGGCTTTCATAGATTTAGGCTAGAAGAAACAGCTTAGCTGGACCTGAACGCAATACACAGAAGAGAAGATGTTGTGGTGGAAACAAGCACTGTCTAAAGGAAAACAAGTTGATAAGCAATTTGATAAAAGAAAAGAAAACCCCAGTGCGAGAGCCAAACTCTATGGTAATACATCAAGGCTGGAAAAGGTGATTCCAAATATAAACATCATCAAGTCCTTAGGCTTTTGCCTAGAGGGCATGTTTGTCATAATAAAGTAGAGAGGGAGAAATAAAGAGAGTGAGTAAGAGATATACAAAAGAAGGGAGGGAGAGAGAGAGCACAGATCCGACATCTCCATCATGACCTGACACTAATTTTGGGACAGAATAGTTAACGTTAAAATGAACTCACCTCTCACCAAGTCATTATTAAGAAAAGTTTCAGTAATGGATTACAAGAGGGCATGACCGTGGCTATTAAAAGAATCGAAGGCAGTAAGAATTTTTAACAGGCTTCAAGTCTTAAGAACTGAATAGGATGAAACTAAGAGAAAAAAGATCACAACACTTTTAAAGTTTAAAGGAAGAATATATAAAAAAATGAAGATGAAATTAGTGTTTTCATAATATGTCATTTGTTTTTTTGCGACATTATTGTTTGGAGTATGAATGTGAATGCAGTAAATGGTTCAGACCCAGTCAAGGCGGTTTACTATTAAAATTTCGAACGGCACTCCATCAACTGTGCTATAGTCGGCAACGGAATTTCAAAAACGTCGAATGTCGAAGTAAAAAAATCAATCTAGGAACGGTTTTAACATTGGTCGAGGTAGATGTTCAGTATTATTCTGAACTACAAACATCTCCCCTACCTCGACCCATGTTAAACCCCATTCCTAGATTGTTTTTTTTGACTTTGCAATTATCATTTTCGAACTTCCGTGTTCGACTATAGTACAGTCGACGGAGTGCCGTTCGAAATTTTAATAGCAAACCGTCAAGGCACTAATGGACTGATACTAAAAAAGTAGTTACTTGTTTCTTTTCCACAGTATATAGGAGCTGAATACAACTATGAATAGAAAACAGGAGGAGTAGTGATCTGCAAAAATGGAAAGGGAAAATGGTGGCAACCAAATTACAGGTTAGACAAAAGCTGAACATTTTTCTTTATGCTTCAGCTAGTTGGAATGTTAATGGTGGATGGACTATTCCAAACTACAGTGATTATACTTACTTAAAAATTCTTCCTATAGGGTTGAATAGAAAAGCAGAGTTGTGTAAATTAAATTTATCATAGCAGTAGATGTTTGAATGATCAATTCTGCAGTAGCTTTAGCTATATGGGTTATATCCTGCCAAAGATATAACAGCCAGCCAGCTTCCAAAGCTTCAGAGCACCTTCTACATGCCCAAACTGTAACTGTCAAGCAGCTCGAGCTGAGCTGACTAAAAGACAAGTCTGAGGACAAAGCCCTTCAGAACTTCCCTACCAGCAGAAAGAGGGAGGCTGAACCCTGAAAGGACTATGCTAGGATCAACAAAACTTTAATGTCCACACCCTGGTTTAAAAAGCACACAAAAAAAAACAAATGGGTGGAGGGAGTGGCTACTGTAGCAGTGATCATTGAAACATATACTGCTATGGTAAGTTAGACTTACACAAATGTACTGTGTTTAGCCTATTGATTATTGCTGCATTAGCCTTAACTGTATGGGTAGATTACCATAGCTGACTATATTTGGGAGCTGGAAGGAGAAGAGTCCAGGAATCCCTAGTGAATGGTCCTAGCAAAGCTTGATCTAGACATAGAGAAGAAATCAAGCTTATAGTGCTTTTAAAAGTATGCACAGAGGACCAAGTAGTAGCTTCTAGAATATTTCTAGAACCAAGCCCTTTCCAAAACACCATAGATGAAGCCAACGCCCTGGTAGAAAAGGCCTTGACCTTGCCTGAATTAGATTTGTTACCGTGGGTATAACAAAATGTAAAAGCCTTAGACAACCATTTGAAAATAATCTGTTTTAACAGAGGTTGTCCCTTCTTCTTAACTTCACAAGAAATAAATGATCCGAAGATCTGAGGAATATAGTTCTGTCAAGATACTACCTGAATAATCTGTGGACATTCAAGGTATGGAGTATCCTTTCTCCCGCATATTTAGATTCAGTAAAAAAAAAAACAAGGAGATGGATAGTTTGTCATAAAATAAACTTGGATACCACTTTAAGTATAACAGAAGGTTTAGTTAAGAAAGAAACCCTGTCTCTATGGAAACTGGTCTAGGGTTGACTCACCATAAGAGCTTGCAACTCAGATACCCTTCTTTCAGTGGTTAAAGCATCAGTAAAATTGTTTTCCATGTTAAGAACCTCAAGTCAGCCAGATTAGCTGTTTCAAATGGAGCAAGTGTTAGCATCTCTAAAACAAAATTAAGATCCCAAGGAGGAGCCACTGGTTTACTTAGCAGTGGTAGAGTTTTTAGTAGACTCTAGAACAGAAACTGCTGTTAAAAAAGGAATAATTAATAACTTGTGCAAATATTGTGAAAAACAGAGAACAACTAGCCCTGAATGAGTGCTGTTTATGTCATTGGCACCAACTAGAAAACTTTTTTCCATTTGCTAATATATGATTTTCTAGTAGCAGGCTTTCTTGCCTCCATAGTAAACTGGTGCCTTGCTTGTTGATGTACCACAAGACTGTGGTATTGCTTGAAATAACTTTAAAGAGGCACTGGAGCCAAAGATGGTTCAGAGTGCCTTGATCAGGGTAATCATCTCCTAGATAATTATTTGCTTGCATCTGTCCTTTGTGTCCCACATCCCTGCAACTTGTATCCCCCCTAAAACTGCTCCCAAGCAAAGTCCAAAACATCTGTGGTAAGTGATTGCTTTGGAGTAAGGAGGGAGAAGGAAAGACCTGGATTTAAGGATATCTGTTGTCTCCATCAAAATATTTCTCATCTGACAAACCCCAGCACTGAAATTAGAAAAGTTAAAGGGTGTTGATGCTGGGACCAAAGAGATTTCAGATACCACTGTATCCTTCTCATGTGGAGTCTAGCCCGGGGTGTAATGAGATTCATAGATGCCATGAGACTCAAAATCCTGAGGAAGTCCCTCACAGTAACTGAAGAACAAATAGAATGTATGTTCTGAAAAATCTTTCTGCAAATCTCAGTATTTTCTGAGGGACTAAGAAACCTCAGTATTCTTTTCTGAAAACACTGGCACATCTAGCAATGATCTCAGAGAAAAAAAAACCCCCACAAGGAGAATAAGAAACTGAGCTCTCTAAGTCTGAATCAGAAATCTGAGGAAGAAGCCCTGAATCTATCCCTGCATCTTCCTCTTCAGATTCAGAATCGAGTCTCTTCAGAAATTGCTTTACTAGATTGATCAAAAGTCCGAATTAAACCCTGAGCCAGGCCCGGTAAACTACTCCTGTTTAAAATAAATTTGAGGATGAGTAGACACACACTTGGATTTCTGTTTCATTTTGACAGGAAAATTTGGGCGAACTGTGTTACTAATGGCAGCAGCTTCTTCCCCAGGGATAAGCACAGCATTCTCACACAACAGGGAAACCTTTCCTGCTCCCTCTCCCAGGACAGGCAATATTGGCTCTCCCTTGCCCACTGAGTGAACTCCAACAGCCACAAAAGAAATGGCTAATCCCCACTCCATAGTGGCTTTAGGTGCTACACCAGAGGGATGTGGGGTAAATTATGAGTAGTCTGAGGTACAACAAATGGCCACAGCAGATTCACTCATCTGAGGCTGAGGCAACTTGCTAGCCTGCAGTGGTGGAAAGGCTGTTTTCTTAAAGGAGAACTGCACCCACAGACTCACAAAACATGTTTATTTCAACATGGTTTGGTGTTTCCTACATTTTAACACCACTCTGGGACTATTTAGAGCTTTTTAGATATTTGTATATGCAATTTCTGACTCCGACCACATGGGGTCTGGCATCTTGAAATAATTCCAATTGTTTAGTCTGCCTCTAAGTATCTCAGAATGCATTGTTTGTCTCCAAAAAATTGTATCATGTCTGCCACTTTTTCCCTAAAGCTCCCGTCAGTGCACTGATTTTACAGGCATTCACTGCTGGGTTATAGTCACCTACTTTTGGTTAATTTTTTTTCCTTTTTTCAATGACTACTTCAAACACAAGCAGTGCAAATACTGCAGAACAGAATTAAAAAGTGCATTTTATTGCTCTTTCTTCTTAGAAATGCTAACTTGATTTCTTTT